>NC_027751.1:16731392-16743226 GCF_000695525.1 Brassica oleracea var. oleracea | reverse complement strand
CAAAACACAACAACACAAAAACTTAGTCAAATTTACTAAAACTAAGAGAGAAGACTTCACAAAAAAAACTTAGTCAAATTCACAAAAGATAAAACTTGAATTTTAAGTGAAAGTTGAATTTTTTTAAATTTCATGTAAGTTAATTTTTTTAAATTTCATGTAAGTTAAAAATTATATCTTATGATCTAAAAAGACACATTAAATCACATGACTTGATATTCTTGAAGTTACTTAACACTTTTGAAAGTTAACACTTATGAGGAAGACTTATAGAAGACTTCTCCGTTTAGCTAGAAACATTATTAAACATCAATGTTTGTAACTTCATAATTATCACCAATTAAGTTATGAATTCGACTCAGTAGTCCCAACATTGACTAATAAACATTAATTAGCAAGAAAATATTAAAAATTCATTTTAATTTTGGATAAATTTAAAGTTTAATAAATATTTACGTAGAAGACTTATTTTGAAGTCATCCATGGAAGACTTCAAAAGAAGTCTACCCTGTGTAGACTTCAAAAGAAGTCTTCTATTTAGGTCATTTTTGCAATTGCAAATTTACGAAGGAAGACTTCTTAAGAAGTCTACTCTACAGAAGACATCTTCGGAAGTCTTCCTTTGTAAATATCTACTCTACAGAAGACTTCTTTAGAAGTCTTCTCGGATAAACATGTTACTTTTGAATTTAACCGAAGTTGGTCAGAATTTTGACTTTTTGTAGAAGATTTTTAGGGAAGTCTACGTGGAGAATACTTCAAAAGAAGTCTTCTCTAAGTCTTCCGGAAGTCTTCTCAATGTTGCAAGAAGTATGATGGGTTACTTTTGCAATTGACTATATTTGACTTTTCGAAAGAAGACTTCTTTAGAAGTCTTCCGTCGGATGACTTCTCTAGAAGTCTTCTCTCGCGAGCAAATGTTTGACCAAAACCCAGAATTAAACTCGAGAAGTTTTCTCATTGATATTAAATGTTTTACTATTATTGTTCAATTGCAAAAGTAACCCACGCAGACATCTTCCGGCATTGAGAAGACTTAGGGAAGACTTTCAGAAGACTTCTGTAGAAGTTTTCTCCAGGAATACTTCCTTAGAAGTCTTCTACAAAAAGTCAAATTTCTGACAAACTTCGGTCAAATTTAAAACTAACATGTTTATCCGAGAAGACTTTTAAGGAAGTCTTCTCATAGAATTTCGAATTTTTTTGTTTACAAAGGAAAGGTAGAAGACTTCTAGGGAAATATTCTATTAAAAACACACAAAATGTCATTTGCAAAACTAACCTATGCATTAACCAGAAGACTTCTAAAGAAGTCTTCTTCGTCGAGCAGATCTGGAAAATAAAATGTGGTTCGCGATTTCATACCTTGAACTCGTGAGATGACTTGTGTGGTTTCTCCAATCACCCAGAACTTCACCACAACAGCTACCTACTCGTTAATCACCAAGAATCGTGAGCTTATGAACCTTACATAATTTGTCATCAAAATCTTCAATTTTTTGATGAATTTTGAGAGAAATTGTAAGATATGTGGTTTATGTGGATAGGAAATGAGAAAGGATGAGAAAAAATTGAAACTTTAGGGCATTAACACTCTCACTTTGGTAGTTCATGGTGGTTGAGGTATTGATTTCAATGGCAAAGTTGTAAATATTTGGTGAAGATGAGGATGGTAAGGTAAAAACATTATTTTCGAAAAAAAAAGTAATGACATTTTCGTGTATAACTAGAACTTCTAGGGTGAATAGGACAAAACAAAATTTCAAAAAAAGCATAAGTTATTTTTGTGTTTGACTTGAAATTTTGAGTAATTTTTGAAAGAACCCCTTAATAGTATAGATAAAACTAGGGTAAGCATGCGCTACGCGCAGGATTTGATTTAGATGTGATGTATATAATTATATAATTATATATTTTCATTGCATATATTTTATAAATTTAAGTAAAAAACAAATAAAAATAAAATATAAATTCAATATTTTAAATTATAAGATAAAATATTTATCATTAAATATAATAAAATATACTTTTTTATTTATAATAGTTTTGATGGTTTCGGAACCAGAAGAATGGCCGGCTTTTGCAAGTTATTTGGAAGATATCAGGATTCTGAAAGAGAGTTTTACACGTTCAGAAATTATACACGTACCAAGGACGCAAAATACAAAGGCGGATAAACTAGCACGCAGTGCCAGAACACAGCCGTCTTTCGTCGTCCACATGGATCAATATCCCCGGGGTGGTTTACAGAGTCTATATGAGTCTGTAATGTTGTTGACAAAAAAAATAAAAATAAAAAATAAAGCAATAAACAAATGCTTTTTAGTAACAAATTAAAACTAAACGCAATTTTATCCAGCCGACCCGAATATGTGTCTAGTTGACAGTTAAACCTGTCTGACTGTTTATTCGGTTCGAGTTTTAAAATAATGGCAAATTTGTTACTCAGCGTGGAAGTAGAAACATGCACCACCTCATCCTACAGTAACTCCATAGCCCATAATTTAATTGTTATTTAGATTATAAGATTTGTGTTATAAGGTGTTTGTTGTATGACAAAGGTAATTTCAAAATCAAATAATGACCAAAGAAAAAATCATTTTGATCAATTTTCTAACTTGCAATATTTTCTTTTATCAAAGAAACAATTAAAGTTGATTAGAAGATGTCATATATGGATAATAAGCTTAATTTCAATTAAAGCCCAGTTTTGTTAAAAGCCTATGTCCTATCTAAGATCGAGTCTTCCATTCCACTTTTGCCGCTTTTTTCTTAGTCATATTTCGTAACCACCGGTAATTTTTTCAATTTTGTTATAGCTTTATTTAGTTCTATTGATATCAGTATCTGTGAATTGACTGACACATGAGTTTACAATTGAAAGCAGTGACCAAATAAATTGGTCATATATGTATTATTTTTTTGAACGGCAATCAACTATGAAATATATTTTATAGAAAATAAATCTCCTACAGTCAAACCCAGAGGAGGTGGATTTTCAAGCGATTTCTTCTTCCTAAAAGTATTATTTGTGTTAATCGCAGTGAGATCTTTGGTAGACTCTGCTTCATATTCGTCCTTGGGAAGAGTTTGTTTCCAAGTGTTCCGATGGCTAGGAAGGTTTCTTGTCTTGGGGCCAATTTTGGAGGCCTCTATTCAAAGCTATATATATACATCACCAAACAAATCAATGATCTATTCAAAGTGTTTTAATGTATTTGTCTTTATTGTATAAGAAAATTTATCAAGCAAATCTGAAGTTGACTCATGTTTTGTTAACCAACTAAAAATTTTGTGCACAACAAAAGTAAAAAATTACACGGATAAAGAAAGATCAACTCAATACAAAATATAAGTTTTTTTTTGGTCAAAATACAAAATATAAGTTTATACTGAAACAAACATTCATGATTTAGGAGACATAAATAAGCACATGTATGTGTGTATCAGTGAAATTTTATTCTTCTGTCGATGATCTTTTATTTCTCCTTCAATAGCTTTAAGAGATAAAAATGATCATAATGGTCCACGTTTAAAAAAAAACACAGTAAATATAAGTCCAGGAAGGCATGAACTAAAACATTGGTTAAAGTCCCTATAAACTCTAGAACTCAAGTGTTTCAAAAACAAAAATAAAAAACTCTAGAACTCAGTTTCGTACAACTTCAAGTCACCATTTCTGTAGCACTTTCTTTGTGAAAGTTAATGAAAGTTGGTTCACAAAAGTCTCATTCCTTATATCTAAAAGTGGTTTAAGATTGCTTTTTGGATTTTTGCAAAGTTAATTACAATCGTTAGCCATATCTCAGAAAATAAATATGTGTTTGCTGTTTAAACAGATTGATAAGATGATTGCAAGAGGAAGAATGCTCGCCTATTTATACTCTTAGATACACCGACTTCGAATCAAAGCACGCATTAACTGTTACATCGTGTTTGATTGAACTAATGGAGATTAAACACGACGAAGAAATAATCGTGAGCGTTTCTGTGCTGAGATGATAGAGACGAAGATGAGAAGTCTCGATGGAGATGACAACGCGACAAGCTTAGGATTTTCCTTCTTTTTTTTTTTATCAAAAGCTTAGAGTTTTCCTTATTCAGGTTATAGGCCTGTTTTAAAATCAACCGTAGCCTACTATTTTCCCAGCCCAGAGATACAAAAACACGACTCAAATTAATGAAACGTCCCAGTATTGATATCATGACACGCGTCATTGTCTGGTGCTTCCAATTAGTGACGTGTCTCTCTCAGAAGAGAATCAATCTCTTCTTTATATAATTAGATTGTAGTTGCTCATATAATAAAACACAACAGTTCTTCTCCCACTGTGGTCGCCTTTTGGAAAAATTCTTACAAAAAACAATATATTTTATTATCGAGTTTTATTTGTTTTATCAATCAGTCAATAAACCAAAATAGTCTGAATATATCTACATAGCCTGTAGTTAAATCGATTAAAATATACTATTTATCATCACAAATCATGCATATAAGATGGAATGAAAGCAAAGTTTAATCACCCCAATTTTGAATCGGCTCTGGCATTTCTTTTAATGGTTAAGCTTTACAATTTAAAAATGAAATATGTTATTTATCATTATGAATCATGCATATGAAATGAAAACAAAAGTTAATATTAAATAAACCCCCAAAAACATATCTTAATTAAGTTCACCCCAATTTAAATCCACTGGAATATGAGATATCATCATGAATCATGCATATAAGATGGATTCAAAACAAAAATTAATATTAAATACCCAAAAAGAATAAAACATATACGAACTGAATTCATCCAAAAATCTTGAATCAGTTTGCATGATCAAGATCAATCATCAACAAGACCAACGTAGTGCACAAGAATGGCAATATAAATGTTCTAAAAGTTCATCTAAATGAAGATTTAACATACGTTGTCACCAAGACGTTACTTCATGAAGCTAATTTAATCATATTAGATTGTGTTATCTTGAAGATTTCAAGTGATATACCCATGAGGACAAGTTGTTTTTTTTTTATAGCCATAGTTTTCTAATTGAGTTTCCCTGGTAAATTTTTTTAAAGAAACAATACCTTACTCATTTCCGATTTTATTTTTGTATAATAAACACCATAAAAGAATAGTATGAAATACTTATGTGATGTTCGTTATAAATCCATAAATTCATGTTATTAAATATTTTAGATTTATTTGTTTTCTAAACTTTACTTGGTCTCCAAATTTTATTTAAATCATTTGTATAATAAAGCACAAGTCACCTAGCCAATCATAATCTAACATTTGGCAATGTTTTACAAAAATAAAATAAAAATAAAAGCCATCAAATTTTTTTTTCTATCTCCTCCTATTTTTATGCAATCTGAATTCTTAACTTCCATTCCTAAATTTTTTCATCCCACATTTTTTTTTCTGTTACCAAATTGTTTTCCTTTCCTCATATATAATTTACAAATGTACTGGTTTTCTTCTCTTCGTTTTATATATTACCAAAAAAAGCTTTTAGTTCGTTACTGAAGTAACAAAACCAGGAGCCATATCATGTTAAGTGGTTCATTATTACTATTATAGATTTATAGTGATGGAAAATCTGTGTAATCAATTCCACTTTTTTGTGTAACTACAAGTCTCCTAAAGAATAATAAAAGAAAAATTGTAGATTAATTTCCCATCTGTTTTTGTCGATTATATTTTAAAAAATTCTGTTACGTACATGCTATAGATGGAGAAAACTCGAAACATATGTAAAAGAAGATGAATCATCGACCAAAAATTGAGGTAACATAAAATGTTTCTAGAAGAGAAATTGCTAACAACGAAGAAAGTCTCAAGAAACATACTATAGCTTCATTTGATTGTTACTGCAAAAATTAAATCCCTTTTTCCTGTAACTATCATCATCAGTTCATCACAACATCAACGATTTCATCTCCTATATATCATTTAATCAATTTTTAATTTTCAATAACTTTACTCTCCTCTTCTTCTTTATCATTCCATCTTCTGTCGTTCTTTTAGTTTTATGTATGGCAGAGATCATTGTTTTAATACATTCTTTTTTTTTTCTGAAAATATTTTTATATCATTCCTTCTGCATAAGTAAGTTGAAGATTTTATCAGATTATGCCTCTATTTTGTAACTTTATTTTCACAACATAATGAGAAATCAGGGTTTTGTTTCAGAGAGTACTACTATCATAGATATGAAGTTAATCTCAATGTTAAAAGCTATATTCTTGGGTAAAAAAGTTAACGCAATTACATTTTTAAATATGATATCTAAAACTGTAACACAGCTTTGTATACAGTTTTATGTGGGAAGGATATAGAATTCAAGCTTTTGTGATACAAACTTTTTTGAGAAAGCTTTTGTCAAACAAAAGGTGATAAAAAAATTATAAGGGAATTAGAAAAATGAGAATGCGGTTGATTCCTTTTTACTAAGTATTTATTTAAAGTTTTGTTAACTTTACTAATCGTATAAAAATATCTGCAAATATATAATTAAGATATGAAAACATGTGTGCATGAAAATATTCAATTAAGAGATTTAATCACATTTTACATACATTTATAGATTAAACCCATTCTATAAAATCTATACTTTTGTACTATGTATTTAATTGTATGTGTTATCTATGTTTAGAAAATATGTGATAAAATAATAATTTATTTTGATAAACATTACAATTTTATAATCAGTAATTTGGATGACAATGAATTAATTGATCCGTGCAAAGCACGGGAGGTAAACTAGTATTAAAATAAAGCTATATCGAGAATTTTATATAAAAAATTATTGCTCATATAATAGAAAACATCTATTCTTATCTTCTTTTTTATTCACAACACAACCTCGATCATCATTATTTCGAAAGCAGCTGTTCACTCAGTTTGCGATACAGATTGATGAACGAGACTTCAACGGTCCAACAAAAGAACAAATTCCTAAACCAAGTTCTTTTAAAAAGGATGGCACTGTAATCTATCCTTTTATGGACGAAGATGGACATTAATACTTTGATTTTTTTTCTTGTACTGCTTGTGAAGAAGCAAACTATGAATCCGATGAAGATATTCGCATACGTCGAATAAAGAAAAAGGACCTGTTCTATAGAAAATATCTCCTGTTCGGAAACTCGCTACGCGCTATCCGTGCGGCGGACCAGGACCTAGCGAGTTATCAGAAAATCAGAAATAAATCGGGGAGTAATCGGGGATTTTTAGGGCTATTATCAAATGTGTGAGTATATATAATATGTTTCGATAAGTTAGCAGGTAAGACGAAGTGATCCAGTGGTTTAGCGGACCCTTAATGTTTAAATAACCTGAGTTCGATGCTCAGGTTTGCAAGTTTTGTTTGTTTTTATCACTTTCATTAATGAAAGGCAAAAGTGTAATATACACTTCTTCTTCCT
Source organism: Brassica oleracea var. oleracea (assembly GCF_000695525.1). NCBI lineage: Eukaryota > Viridiplantae > Streptophyta > Magnoliopsida > Brassicales > Brassicaceae > Brassica > Brassica oleracea. The sequence goes on along the minus strand of NC_027751.1, from coordinate 16,735,806 downwards.
CAACCCAAAACCCTAATCTACTGCTGCGACTCTGTTTTTCTTTTTGCAACAAAGTTCTTTTTTTTTGTGATTTCATTCGTTTATGCTTTTTTTCTTTGATTTTGGCAAAGACATATAATAGATCTATGATAAAAATATCGATTTTGATGTTTAAAAAGCTAGATTTTTTTCTTTCCCGAGTTCTTGTCCGATTATACCAAAATCGAAACAGAGCTCTACCGTGGAGCGATTTCTCGCCGCGGAATCGGTCAATCCGACCGAGTTTTAGAACAGGGAAAATATCTCGAAGGAAATACATTATTCGGTCCGCTCAGTGATGGAAAGTACGACTTTATAGTCCAATATTCCATAACGAGGAAGAGCCGAGACATCAGATCATGATGATAAATCCGGATGATTTTCCTCCACGAGAAGATTTCATCAAGGATGACATCGCTCATACCCCGAAAATTCTCTCTAAGGCTGTCAGCTCTTCCAGCCCCGACCAGCTGAGTCAAGCTGAGAAGGTCCTCAACTGGCAAACAGAGAATTCCCTCGCTCAGAATCAGCTATTATCAACGATAAATCGTAAGATTGATCAATTAACGAGCGGAAGGATACAACAAGAGATTACACAGCCTTCAAAGTTCGATAAGAGAGATACATGGTCGACTTAATACTCTCCATAAAGAAATGATGTCTGATACACTAAAATTGGATCTTAATCTACTGTCAAGTTAACAGTGTAGTTGTAATATGTTTAGATTCAATTCCAGAGGACCAGTTCACACTTTATCTTTATGGGATCAAAATTAAGCTAAAACAAAGTAGGGGTTTTAAGAAGATGTAAACAACGTAAGGAACAAGTAACAAGATTAGGTTGTTTTCGAATTGATTAAAGGCGCTAGTCTAGGGTTTCTTTTCAGGCAAGGAGTTCGCGAACCAAGCAATTATTCAAGTTCAGTTTATAACAAGTCTAAACTCGGATCACTCAAGTTAAAATCAACCCACTCTCGTGGTATTGATTACTTTGCAGGTCGGTCTTGATGCCTAAACTCTCGTTTAGATCAAGATGCGCCAGCAAGCTTTAGAGATCAAGTCCAATATGTTCACAATACACCCTAATATCTACTCTCGCTGACTAGGGATGCAAAGCTCATTCAAATCATATCAGGTTATCAATCAACGATTAGCTAAATCGATTAATCCTAATTCATGCACTAAGTGATCGGTTCAATGCAAGCAATAAGAACATATATGAATGTAGACAATCTTAAGATGCCTTATTTATGCTTCAGCTCACGAATCCAAAACCCTAGAACCCTAAACTAACTTGGTGACTACTCAGACATAACACAAGAACAAAGAAGCATAATTTTTGAATAATACTGCATATAATAAATATTAGAAATCAGAGGGTTCATGATAATCTTCTCTAGGAGATAGATGAGGCCGTATCCCTTACAAGTAGCAATCGTAAATCGCCAAGCTCTCTCAGGTCTTTCTTTCGTATAAACTAAGGTAGGTCTAAAATAATAAATAGGAAACTATATATATAGGAGCCACAGGCGGCTAGAAGAAGGAAATATGAAATCTAGGGCAAATCCTGAAATATTTGGAAACTTCCTTTTTTTTATCTCTGTCACTGGAACATGCACTCATGCTGCTCTGGTTGGCTGTTCTGCGCGAAAGACTCCAAATCATACTTTTTTCTCTTCTTTTCCTCTAGCTGGGCCATTTCCCATCCAATACAACTCTAGTCCTGTTATGCCTCAAAAGGGACTAAAAAGACTCGATAAAACCTTGAAAACTATTAGTAAGACATACGTATAATGTGCCAAAAACACAATATATCAACTTCCCCAGAATTAGATCCTTGTTTGTCCTCAAACAAAATCAAGTACCAAGAACCGAGAGAAAGGTTTGAAAGTGTGGGAACTCGCTTATTCTCAGCAACCATACAAAAACCACGAATCTCTAAACCATATAAGCAGTTTAGCTAAAACGACACATCCTTACCAAGAACCCCACTGACTGCTGTTCAAAACGGCTCTATACTCTGTATATCATACATGCCAAAGTTAAAACATTCCACACAAAACTCCTTATATTCAATTAAGAGTAGTGTGAGCTTCTCATCATAGGCATTAGACAGAGTAACGGTCTAGGTATGAAACATGCCATTTTGTGTTTAAGTGGAGCTAATCAGTTTTTAGGGGTTACCAAATTTGGTAGAGGATGCAAGATATCGCGCAAAATTGCAAGAGAGGATAGATCCATTGATGTCCACAGCCTCTACTCGTTTTTGCATGTTCTTCTTTAGGAACAGTCGCTCTGATCTGCATGGTTCTCATCTCTTTTCTTTATACTCCTTCTAATTTACCAGTGGCCTCTGTCTTTACTTTTAGAATCTTCTTCTTCTTCATCACCTTATTCTGAAGTACATAAAGCTAAAATATAATTTTTTTTTCTGAATAATACATAGGTGATGGCGACGAAGAAGGAGGTAACAATTGTGATAGCGACATGCCACTGGAGTTTTTGACCTCACATTCATTCTTGTCTCTCTTCTTTTCTTAGTTAGATCATCGGCGGCGGAGCAGCTGCTCCGTCTGCTTCCGCCTATTCTTCAACAGAAACTTCTGTTGCATCAACGAGTAAGAGACTATGTCGATCCTTTCCTCTCGGGCCCTTTTGTACATATCTGCACATAAGATACTCAATAACAAATGCATGAGGGCGGAACAAAGGCTTTAGGGTTTTAAGGTGGGTACTAGCTAAAGATGAGTTAGCCACTCAGGATCAGCAAGATGGATAAAAGAATAAGAAGTCCTGAGTGTTGATCACGTTAAACCCTATTCTAACGCCCATAACAAGAAGAATTGCAGTCAAGATTAAGTTCAAGTTAGATGGAGTTAAGTCTTTCCAGAGTAACCTCGACAAGCTGAAAGCTTTTGGAGAACAAGATGATGTAATGTCAGGGTGTTCTGGATCCACATGTGCGTCTGTTGCTTCTGCTTAGGTCACTGAATAAGATGAATTAGAGCACGAGGGTGGTTAATACACATCATAGAATAAGGTCCTGATTCCCACAAAGTTTGGACTGGCTCGATCTTAACAAACTGACTCGATAAAGACATCAAAGCGGACTGACTCTAAACATAAAACCAAAGGTAAACGATTAGTAGCAGATAATCGCCTCCCCCAGACTTACTTCTCACAATCCCTGGTGAGAAAATAATTCGAGGAAAGGCCAAAATAATAAACAAGTGCAGGAAACAAAAACAGAAATAGAAAGAGTTCAAACGGATATAACAATGGAGATAGAACTAGGAGACTGCCTAGTCAGTATCATCGCTCTCGGACTGGCCCGCGGAACGCCTGTTCCTTTTGCGTGGAGTAGCCTATGGAGTCTCTTCGTCACCCTTGCAGTTCCTGCTGGCTCCTTCCCTGGACGATGACTGCGTGGTGTAGGCTGGTCTTGACGAGGGTCAGCTGTGCTCGGAGCTCCCATCCATCCTCCAGTGATCGCCTTCAATATCCTCTTCATGAGGCTGTTGTTCTTGCACTGAGAATCTACGATCCAGCGTCGGTAGGTGGCGTCATCTGCGTTGTCATCAAGGGGACCCAGGTCATATGCATTGTCGCCTCCCTCTATGCGGACAAACTCAACACCATCCATAGTATCGTCACGGTAAGATAACTTTGGGTCAGCGCAGAGATACTGAGCATCAGGGACGAAACAGATGTTGGTCACATCACTTAGCGAGGTGATGTTCGGTTGAGGCAGCTTGCAGTAGAGGTTTCTCCCGTCCTGACTGAGGAAGCTGTAGGTGTTCTCGTCGCGGAGAATCTGGCAGTTGATCAGGTAGGTGTTCTCTTTTTTTTTTGGTCCCGAGAGACTTACCTTCGCGGTTTAAGTCACTAGCTTGACTTGGTTGGTCTATTAGGCTAAGGGAGGACCGCTTAGGGGAATTTCTTCACCCTCTGCGATTGTTGTCTTGGCAAGGTATGGCTTTATGCGTTGGCCATTGGCAACAACTTCTTCCCCTTTCGTGTTTAGCAACACAACAGCTCCGTGGGGGCAGACCTCTTTAATGGTGAATGGTCCGGACCACCTAGATCGCAGCTTTCCAGGGAACAATCGTAGCCTTGAGTTGAACAAGAGCACTTGATCCTTAGGTTGAAAGTTGCGGTTGATGATCATCTTGTCATGGTAAGCCTTAGTTCGCTCCTTGTAGATTTTAGAGCTTTCATATGCGAGATGCCTAATTTCCTCAAGTTCGTGAATCTGCATGGATCGTCTCTCCGCTGTTGGTTTAATGTCAAAGTTGAGTAGTTTCACAGCCCAAGCCGCCTTATACTCCAACTCAACCGGTAGGTGACAAGCTTTACCGTACACCAGATTGTAAGGAGTGGTCCCGATTGGTGTTTT
>NC_027751.1:16725819-16731311 GCF_000695525.1 Brassica oleracea var. oleracea | reverse complement strand
ACTTGCCCACTAGTTTGAGGGTGATATGGTGTGGCTACCTTGTGTTGCACGCCGTTCTTCTTCAATAGACCTGCAAAGATCTTGTTGATGAAATGACTACCCCCATCGCTGATGACCATGCGTGGTACCCCAAATCTTGGGAAGATTGTGGTTTTGAACATCTTAGTGACCACGCTTGCGTCGTTTGTGGGACTGGCAATCGCTTCCACCCACTTAGAAACGTAGTCAACTGCTACCAAGATGTACTCATTCTTGAAGGATGGTGGGAATGGTCCCATGAAGTCGATTCCCCAACAATCGAATACTTCAACCTCCATGATGAAGTTCTGAGGCATATCATTCTGTTTACTGATATTCCCTTGTCGCTGGCATGAGTCGCATCTAGAGATGTAGGAATGGGCGTCTTGAAACATTGTTGGCCACCAAAAACCGGCTTGAAGGATCTTAGACACGGTTTTAAAGGTCACAAAGTTCCCTGCATAAGAGGAACCATGACAGTGATAGAGGATTCCTGGAATCTCAGATTCAGTTACACATCGTCGGAATACTCCGTCTTTGCGGCTACTGTACAGATAGGGTTCATCCCAATAGTAATGGGCGTCTTGAAACATTGTTGGCCACCAAAAACCGGCTTGAAGGATCTTAGACACGATTTTAAAGGTCGTAAAGTGCCCTGCATAAGAGGAACCATGACAGTAATAGAGGATTCCTGGAATGTCAGATTCAGTTACACATCGTCGGAATACTCCGTCCTTGCAGCTACGGTACATATAGGGTTCATCCCAATAGTAATGTCTTGCTCCTCTCAGAAATTTCCGTTTATCATTGCCAGTGAATTTGACAGGTTCTTTCTCAGCAGCCAGATAGTTGGCGATCTTAGCAAACCATGGAAGATTGGGATGTTGCTTTTTGATCGCACAGACAAGGTGTTCCAGAACGCTGGAGCAAACTGGACGGAGCGGTTGCTCTGTGACGCTTCCCAGACTGATCGAGTAGACATGCTCGACTGGAAGACTGTCATCAAGTGTTGTATTTTCATCTATTTTCATTCTGGAGAGGTGATTTGCAATGCTATTCTCAATGCCCTTTTTATCTTTGATTTCTAGGTCAAATTCCTGGAGTAATAAGATCCATCGGAGTAGTCTTGGTTTCACATTCTTCTTCGACAGCAAGTACCTCAATGTTGCAGGATCTGTGTGCACTATCACCTTAGATCCCACTAAGTAGGATCTGAAATTTTCAAAGGTGTAGACAATTGTTAGAAGTTCCTTTTCTGTAGTTGCATAGCGACACTGAGCTTCATCTAATTTCCTACTCGCATAATCGATCACGTGAAGCTTCTTGTCTTTTCGTTGTCCTAGCACAACTCCAACTGCGAAGTCGCTTGCGTATGTCATGATCTCAAATGGGAGCTCCCAGTCTGGTGGTTGCACGATGGGTGCGCTGAGTAAAGCCCCTCTGATCGTGTGGAAGGCTGACAAACAATCGCTGTCGAACTCAAATCTTGTCTCCTTGCAGAGCAGGCGAGTGAGTGGTCTTGCGATTGAAGATAGACATCATGCAACGCTGGAATGTCGCAGGAGCGTTGCACAAACCAAACGGCATTCTCCTGTAGGCAAAGGTGCCGTAAGGACATGTGAAGGTCGTCTTCTCCTGATCGTCTGGGTGAATGGGAATCTGAAAGAAACCTGAATAACCATCTAAGAAGCAGTAATATGGGTGGTTAGCCAATCTCTCAAGCATTTGATCAATGAATGAGGCGTGAAGTGATCCTTTCGTGTAGCCGTATTTAATTTTCGAAAATCAATACACATACGGTGACCGGTTACTGTCCTAGTGGGTATCAATTCATTCTTTTCATTAGCAACCTAAGTGATCCCCCCTTTCTTAGGAACTACATGAACAGGACTAACCCACTTACTATCAAAAATAGCATAAATTACAACAGTTTCTAGAAGTTTCATTATCTCTTTCTTAACAACATCTTCTAGATTTGGGTTTAACCACCTTCGATGTTCTAAGTCATTGATTCATCTTCTAGGTGTATTCTATGCATGCATATATCCGGTGAAATACCGGGAATATCAGCTAACGAATATCCTATTGCCTTGCGGTATTTTCTCAATTCACACAATAGTTTAGCAGTTTCCACATTATTAAGCTCAGAGTTCACGATAACAGGGGATGTTGAATTAGGTCCAAGAAACGCATACCTGAGTCCCGCTGGAAGGGCCTTTAATTTGAGCTTTGGAGCCTTGAGTTCGCTCCACGAATCATCGAGCTGGCTGGTTGGTTTGGTCGGCTTTTTAGGAGTAGTTACTCCTTCTGGTGAAATCTGATTCCTCGTTTCCCCCAGACTTAGAAAAGCGACCGGCTTCTCGATGATTTCACACGAGTCTAGCATTTTTTCGTATCCGTCGGCATCAACGTTGCACATGTTCTGCTCAGACTCTACTCGTATCAGAGCTACTTCCAATGGATCATCTGCGAGGATTTCTTCGATCATCCCTTGTTGAGGGGTCAAGGCGGCATTCTCGTCGCTAATCGTGAAGTTCTGAGCATCTAGCATAGGTCATTTGAGAAGCTCATCCATCTCGAACTTCATCACAATATCTCCCAGTTGGAGATCAATCGTCCCGTTGCGGACATCAATTATTGCACCAGTTGTGCACAGGAAAGGACGGCCCAGGATGAGAGGGTCTTTTGGTTCATCTTCGAGATTTAGAACCACGAAGTCTGCAGGAACAGTGGTGTCACCAATTTAAACTTGTAGATCTTCAAGAACACCTACTGGCAACTTAACTGATCTGTCTGCGAACACCAAAGAAATACTGGTTGGCTTGAAGTTGGTTAGTCCCATGCGTTTTGCAACTGAGTAGGGCATGAGATTCACACTGGAACTCAAATTGCATAAGGAACAAGCGAAGACTGTCTTTCCAATCTGAACATATTGGACAAATTTTCCAGGATCTTCCAATTTCCTGACTATTCTGTTTTGAAGGACTGTGCTGCATTCTTTCGAGACCATCATGATGTCGCTGTCTGCAGAAGTCTTCCTGGAGATCAGCCCTTTCACAAGACTGCACATTAAAGGAATCATCTGAATAGCATCCATGAGAGAGAACTTAACGTTCAAGTCTTCAAGCATCTTTTTGCACTTCATCTCTTCGCAATCCTTGCGTGATTTCTTAGCAGGGACTGGATAGGGAACTTTTGGAATGTAGACGCGTGTTGGAACAGGTTGATCTTGCGTCGTGGGGGCTACTGGTTCTGCGGTTGTTGGCTGTTCCGGTTCATGATCGTCATCGTGGACATCCTCAAGCGAATGTGGTTCTCCCTCTTTCCGTTTTCCCTTCTCTTGAGCAGTGAGTTTCTTGGGGACATGATCTGATAGATGTCTTCCACTTCTCAGCTCGACTGCGATACAGTCCTTGCGATTCTTGTCTATTTTCCCTGGGAGTTTTCCCTGTTGCCTTTTTATTGTTTCAGCAGTTTGAGCAATCTGAACGTCCATCTGCCTTATGTGGCTCGCTACAGCATCGTATTTGGAATTCAATTCCGTGAACATGTTTTCCATCCGAGTGTTTATCTCGGTTGTAACCTAGTTCAGTGCTTTTCCTTGAATCTGTTGACCTTGCAGAAGTTGTTGCATCATTCCCTTAAGCTCATCTGGCGGACCGCTCGCGGTTGCAGGAGCAGCCTGTGGATTATTCTGCCGGTTCTGAAATTGATTCTGAGCCTGGCTGAGGATGAACATCTTCCCATTCTGATTCTGATTCTGAAAGTATGGCTTCTGATATCCAGTGTTTTGGAACTGATTTCCCTAAGATCTGTCGTTGGGGTTATCTGGATTGGTCTTGTACGAGAAAAGATGCGGGTTGTTCCTCAGATTAGGATTTGGATGGTAATTTTTAAACTGCCAACCCTGCCCGTTTATGTAACTGACCTCTTGCTGATCTTATTCCGATGTCTCGGTTTCTGCTGCAGCATCTGTAGTACCTGGTTCCAGATTTGTTTCTTCCATGACATAGATCTGATTCTGATTGTTCTTGAGCAGCAGATCGACCTTAGCTGCAGCATCTGTAGTACCTAGTGTCCATGCTGTTCACCTTCTTGGAACGGTCAGTCTCCTTGTTTTTGTTTGATGAACTAGCTGCCATGTTCTCTATTAGCGCGTGAGCTCCTTCTGTGGTTTGAGTCATGAAATCTCCGTTGCTCGCTGCTTTTAGAGCATTGCGGAACTCCCATTCCACACCATCATAAAAGATTCCTAGAACATGGTCATCGTCGAACCCGTGATGAGGACACTCTCTGAGGGTATCATTGAACCGTTCTCAAGCTTCGTTGAAAGGTTCATTAGCGAGTTGCTTGAAGGAGGAGATCTTGTTCCTTAGGGCAGCTGTTTTGGCTTTCGTGTAGAAGTGCCCCAAGAAAGCTGCTCTAACCTGTTCCAAAGAGGTCAGGGAACCTGTAGGTAATGACTTAAGCCACCGTGAAGCCTTGTCAGCTAGAGAGAATGGAACATCATGCATTTGATGCAGTCAGGTGGGACACCGTTTGCACGAGTGAAACTGCATATCCCTTCAAAAGCTTCAATGTGTTCCATCGGTATCTCAGTCGACAGTCCATGAAACATCTTTCTCTGGACAAGATTGATCATGCCGGGTTTTATCTCGAAATCTGCCCTTTGACATGGTGGTGGAGCGATAGCAGATCGCGTAGCAGGGATGTTACGCGGTATGTTTCTCTCACCAATTAGGACATGTGGTTCCCGCTGTGCAGCCAGTTGCTGCGCTGCGATTGTTTGCTGTAACTCTTGCATCTGATGCATCTGCTGTTGCATCTGTTGCATAGATGCAGCCATTTGTTCTGGAGTGCCAAAGTCGGCCATTGTTGCAGTGATTGATTTTTGTTGACGGTTGGTTCTTTCTAAGCTTGGAGTTCCTGGTTTGTAAGCGAAATTAAATCCCCTTGTGTATTGCTCTGAGTATGTCTACTGGTCATGCACCTGGGTCTTTAACTGTAAAAAAGGATTTAAACAAGTTAGAAGTTTTAGACTAAATAAATAACCGAAAAATAAAGGTAAAAAGCTGGTCTCCGTCGCAACGGCGCCAAAACTTGATACACTAAAATTTGATCTTAATCTACTGTCAAGTTAACAGTGTAGTTGTAATATGTTTAGATTCAATTCTAGAGGACCAGCTCACACTTTATCTTTATGGGATCAGAATTAAGCTAAAACAAAGTAGGGGTTTTAAGAAAATGTAAATAACGTAAGAAACAAGTAACAAGATTAGGTTGTTTTCGAATTGATTAAAGGCGCTAGTTTAGGGTTTCTTTTCAGGCAAGGAGTTCGTGAACCAAGCAATTATTCAAGTTTAGTTTATAACAAGTCTAAACTTGGATCACTCAAGTTAAATCAACCCACTCTCGTGGTATTGATTCCTTTGCAGGTCGGTCTTGATGCCTAAACTCTCGTTTGGATCAAGACG
>NC_027751.1:16718119-16725631 GCF_000695525.1 Brassica oleracea var. oleracea | reverse complement strand
CCTAGAACCCTAAACTAACTTGGTGACTACTCAGACATAACACAAGAACAGAGAAGCATGATTTCTGAATAATACTGCATATAATAAATATTAGAAATCAGAGGGTTCAGGATAATCTTCTCTAGGAGATAGATGAGGCCATCTCCCTTACAAGTAGCAATCGTAAATCGCCAAGCTCTCTCAGGTCTTTCTTTCGTATAAACTAAGGTAGGTCTAAAATAATAAATAGGAAACTATATATATAAGAGCCACAGGCGGCTAGAAGAAGGAAATGTGAAATCTAGGGCCAAATCCCGAAATATTTGGAAACTTCTTTTTTTTTATCTCTGTCGCTGGAACAGACACTCAGGCTGCTCAAGTTGGCTATTCTGCGCGAAAGACTCCAAATCATACTTTTTCTCTTCTTTTCCTCTAGCTGGTCCATTTCCCATCCAATACAACACTCGACCTGTTATGACTCAAAAGGGACTAAAAAGACTCGATAAAACCTTGAAAACTATTAGTAAGACATATATATAATGTGCCAAAAACACAATATATCAATGTCCATGGCACGGCACATGATGGTAGACACGAATCAGTTTTGCAATAAAGAAGCAAAGACGACTAGTCTTAAGAACCAGTTAAAAGATCTCCAAAGAAGCCTAGAAGGCGTGATTCATAATAAGCGACAACTAAATGCATACTTCAACCCTCTTGGAAGTACATCTTCAGGAATGCCAATGTATCAAGGATGCTACTCTCCTGGATTTCTCTCGGGTTACCAGACTCAAAAAACAAGATCTCCACTACCCAGTTTTCTATCTTCTGATGAAGTCTTTACATCTCGTTATGGTTCAACTTTGATCAACTACCCAACGCCAAAGCCAGCAAGAACGGAACCGAGGCGACAAAAGGAATCAAAATTCTAAGTTAACCCACCTAAAAGACCGACTCTTACAACATCTTCCAGTCACAAATATATTGATGATAAAAAGGCCAACGGAAAAAACATTGGAATCATCGAATTTTCAATGGCCAGTCTGCTCGATACTCTCGGAAAAACTCCATAATTATTTGATCAATCGCTAACTACCCTGGAGATCCTCAGCCCTCATCTTCACGAACAATTGCAAAAATCGATCACCTCATGGATTCAAGCTCCAGTGATTACAAAACAGAATCAGACAAAGAATCTCTATCAAGACAATTTGCGATAGGAGAAGGATCAGACACTCCAAAAAAGGAACCAAGTATCAATGAAGTCTATTCGAGTGATGAAGAAATGGATTATGTGCCTCCTAGACGAGAAATACCAAGTAAGCAATTTGCTTCAAAGGTTATGGTCTTCACGTTCGATGACATTCCCGTCGACAAATGGAATGACCGTCTAGACGAATTTCATGCATGGATGAATTCATAAGCTATTACGTCTCCTTTACTAATGGTGATCCAACAGTTCACTGCAAGATTATCTGGCGCACTTAAAGAATGGTGGAATTCACTCGGTGAATACATACATCAACATGTGTATCAAACGACGACACCATTGCTTCCTGGAGAAATTCACAGAAAATTCATTGGTACACTTACAGACCAGAAAGAACAACTACAAGAAGAATTATTCTCAGCAAAGTGTTGTTCGTTAAGAAAAAGAGATCTTGGGAAGCACTTCGAAAGGCAGACACGAAGGTACTACGCTCTCAACGGTCTTAACAATCCTAGCCTGAAGCACGTTTATCTATCCTCCATTGATGACTATCTTAGTCAACAGACTAAGCTGTACATCAGAGATCAAGGACACACGATTGAAGAAGTTTTCGTCAGTCAGATCCAGCAATATGTGTTAAAAACACTCGACCAACTCTGCAAACAAAAGGAGGTCTGGATTGAGTTCATGGATAGATCAAAGCAGCTATCCAAAATATGTGCCAGACCGGATCTATCGATCAAATATTCAAAGTCCAAGAAATCTTGCTCGTGCAATAAATATGAGAAACGTCGGAGATTCAAGACACGATACTCTAAGCACTCCAATAAATTCAAGTGCAAGAAATTTTTCCGAAAGAAAACAAGCTTCAAAAAGGCAATAAAATGCTTCCTATGTCGAAAAGAAGGGCACTTTGCAAAAAATTGTTCGAACAAATCAATGAAGAAAAGGCAGTACCTAATCAACTTGATATCCGAAATCACACCAGATATCTACCTCGACGGCCATGATCTGGAATCAGTGGTTATTCGGAATATGACAATTCTTCCGAGTCATCTCCCGAAGAAGATGAAAACTGCTGTTTCAAAATCACAAAAATGCTGCGGCATGATGAAATACAAACTCCATATTTACTAGTAACAATCTTCGACCCATCCTGCCAAGAAAAACTGGCTCACGCCATTGCATTCATCGACACCGGAGATCATACAACGATATTAAATCCCAAGATTCTCTCACCGTCAATGTGGTTACCCCATCAACAAGAATTTTGTGTTGCAAACTCTAGACCGTTAACCATCAAGCTCAAGTCAAAACCAATAACAATCGAAATCTTTCTCGGATGTCACATCACTACTGAAGTACTTGGTTCTACCGCACCCGAAAAATATTTAATATTGGGATGGGATTCATACTACGCTTTTAAGAAATCTTTCGACATATCAATCGAGCCTCGAGGAATAAGATGGAAAAATCGCTATAAAGCCTTCACAACAACTCCACAAATATTCGCAATTGAAGGATTGGTCTCTCAAGAATTTACAAAAATCGGAGAAGAGCTGACGACAACATCATGTGCAGACTCCCGCACAGATTTCCTCCAAAAATGTACAACCCGCTGTGGTTAAACTCGGAGTTCTTTGTTTCCTTGCCATTCAAGCAAAGTATTCAAACCACTCCGACAAAAACAAGTCATGCAGGAATGCCACCAACCTTACTAAAGCAAGAAAATGACGAATGCGACCAGCTAGTAGAACATGGAGTAGTCTCAGCAACTAACTCTCCTTGGGCATGCAAAGCATTCTATGTCAACAACTGTGCCGAATAAGCAAGAGGAAAGCTCAGATTGGTTATCGACTACAATCCATTAAATCAGTACCTGCACGACATTAAATTTCCACTACCGAACAAAAGGGTGCTACTTCAGCATCTTCAAGGAGCCACAATATTTTCAAAGTTTGATCTTAAATCTGGATTCTGGCAACTTGGTGTTCATCCAGAAGAAAGATACAAAACAGCATTCTGCCTACCAAATCGACATCTTCAATGGAACGTCTTACCTTTCGGCCTCAAGACTGCACCGTCCCTATTCCAACAAGCGTTACTCCGTATATTCAAGCCTCCCCTCCATACGGCCTTGGTATACATCGACGATATCCTTTTATTCTCATCAAATGAAAAGGAACACGCTCAGCTTCTTCAACAGTTTCAAAGCATCGTCACGCAATATGAAATTATTCTCTCGGCCAGAAAAATGGTTATAGCCCAGCCCAAGATCGACTTCCTTGGAATGCAAATTACAAATGGAAAATTTTCACCACAAGCCCATCTTGCTACGACACTACTAGATTTTCCTGACGAAAATCTCACAAAACGACAAGTTCAGCAATTCCTTGGCATAATAAATTATGTTAGCGACTTTATCCCGCAACTTTTGCAACTGACAAGATCGCTACAGAAGATGCTGACAAAGAATCCACGGCAATGGTCACAAACCGACAAACCGAGGCTGTCAGAAGCCTAAAAGTAGAGGTGGAAAAGCTACCACCTTTAAAGATTACCTACACTGGAATACTCTTTTATAGACTGACGCGAGTGACAAATATTGTGGAGCCATTTTATTTGATGAAATAAATGGGAAATGTTAAATCTATGGATACAAAAGCGGACGCTTTAAAGATTCTGAGATGCATTATGACTCCACGTTCAAAGAAATACTGGCGGTCAAGAAGGCCATCGAGAAGTTTGAGTTTCATCTGATAGGACATAAATTTCGCATCGAAATGGGTATGTCATCTTTCCCAAAGATGTTACAATTAAGGCAAAAGATGGTCCCACATCAGCAATTATTAAGGTGGAGCGAATGGTTCTCAAAATACGATTTCGAATCCATATTTTAAAAAGAAACAAAGAATACACTCGCTGATATGCTCAATAGAAACCTGATAAAAGAAATACACATAACAGAGAGCTCTTCTGCAAAGAATTACTATGACTTTGCATCTAACATGCCCGACGACGCTCATGAGCTCATCAACAGAAAAGCCCTGCATGAACGCCTCCGCGATAAGATTTTCTTCTACCAGTCCATCATCCTCTCAAAATACGGAGTCAGCAATCATCGCATTTCACCCCTATTTTCCGTTTGCACATCACTACAAGATAAAAAACGCGTACATGCCAAAAGAAATTCTGTGTTTCCTCTGGTACCTCTGCTCGATCTATACTATTGGTATAACTTTTGGTATTCAATGGCTATACCAATACATCAACGCTCAACAAGGATAAAAGGATTGCTTTTAAACATTCCTAACTTGGTTTGCACCATTATCCATTTGGAGCGGAAAGCTGAGAAGACAGCAAAAGCAACTTGCCTACCATTTAAGAAGTTAAAAGGTCAGGGAAGCCTTAACCCTTTCTTTAATCCTCACACGATCTACTTCTTCCATCGCCATGTTCAAGTCAACAACAAGGCTGGGAAAATCCATGTGCTACCTACCCTCATTCATCACAACGACTATCATCGAGGAGTTCAACTAGACTTTAACATCAACGATAACAAAGCACACGGAAATTTTCAGACTCATGCATTTCGATTCAACAGTGCCAAGCAAACATTTCCTATTCCTTTTCTCCCAAATTGGACTTACTATCCAATCGACTATTAGATGAGCCTCGACGAAGATCTTCAATTTTTCATAGAAAAACAAGCACATCCACCAGTCGTTCCAAAAGTCTCAGAAGATAGTAAAGCACGAATCTCTGTCCCAAGAATGCCCACCAGAATACTTCCATGACTCGCAGCTCCCAGTGACTCAATGAATATTGATGAAATCAGAAAAATGTTCAACATTGAAGTCAAAAAAAAATCCCAAAATGAATATCCAGAGGAAGACTACATATGTCCAGAAGATCACTACGGTAGTTGCGACAAGCACATCGTCGAATTCGAGATGGATCATTAAGCACACCATTATCGGTGTTTAATTATGTAAAATATCATATAAAATAAGTGTGTCTAAAAAATGAATAATGATGTAAGCGATGATGTAATCGCTATAAGCTTATGTAAGCGTGATGTAAGCGATGATGTAATCGCTGAGGTAAGCGCTTATGTCAGCGCCTTATCCTTGCTTATAAATATGTGTGTACCCCCATTGTGAAATATCATCAAATAATTTCATTAAAAAACTCTCTCTAAGTTATGCACAAAATAAAGCGGTCGATCATATTGCCAAAGTTATATTGGCAAACGAGGCTCAGTAATTTCCAGGTAAAGGGAGTGATATAGGCGCTATCCATCGGCCATCGATTCGCTCAACCACTATTAGGAAATCACCTCCCCACGAAATTCGTGTTGACAGAGTCGTATTGACAGAAACGCTTATGCTTAATTATAGCATTAGGCAAGATCACGTCTTACGGATGGAAGATAGAAACCAAAGCTTATCAAGGATATGATAAGGCCAGGAAAACTTGAGAACTTAGAGAAACATTAGAGAGATAAACTTAGAGAGAGGTTTTTTTTAATGTAAATATTAATATCATCAGTAGTCAAAATATTAGCACAACAAATCCTCTGTAATTCGGTAAATTCATTAGAATGTTATTTATCATGAAACATGTATATAAAATATAAACAAATTGTAGTTCGGTAAATTCATCGGGATGTTATTTTTCCAAAAATAACAAATATATATGGGAAAATTTGGAGAAATACACTCAAATAAGATTATAATTTGAAAACTACACAATTGTTTAAGTTTTTGAAAAATACACTTATGAATATATATTTTTACAAAATTGTCCATTCTTAATATTTTTCAATTCCTAATTTTTTTATATGTAAAGTTAACGGTTAAAAAAACAAATATGTAGAGTATCTACATAATATCTTTTTAATATATCTTAAAAATTTTATTATGTGGAAAAAATAAAAAACCTCAAAACACCGGGTGTGACTGGTAGTGGCTGTAGGTGCTGTCTACAGCTCTATTTATTTCTATAGCACTAAATTCACATCAATCAAATTTTAATAAAAAAAATTAAAATCACAGCTCTTGAAATAACCTACAGCTGTACAATTGCTCTGTAGAACCAAATATCCACATCAATTTTTTGGGGGCTTTCTATAAAATTCTACAACAATAAAATCTAAGGCCAGAGCAAAAAATCTACTCAATTTTTTCTACAACATTTTTTTTTAAAGCTACAGCCATTACCAATCGAACTCACCGTCTCCTTCTCCGTATACTCCATTTCTGAATTTTTTTTCGTTTCTCTAGTTTCACAGATTCTTCCTATCATCTCATTAAGAGGTTTTTTGATTCATGAATCAAATTTCAATTTCTAATTCTGCTTCTACTTTATTCTAACAACAATTTTGTTTTTTTAGGAAAATAAAATTTATCTAAACTTCGAGATAAAGTCAAAAAAAATCAAATTTTTTTTATTTTATATTATCTTTGTTATTGTAAAATTTTAAATGATAAATAACATATTTATCTCAACACACATATTTATCTTAAACATAAATAATTATAATATTAATTTCAAATTCTTATTAATTTCGAATTTATGTTTCAGTTATTGAAATATCTAGTCTGGGTAAAAATGTCAATTCATATTTTAAAAAGTTTAGTTTTCAAAAAATACAATAGAAGGTGTAATTTTCAAATTTCAAAATTATTCCAAAAATCTTACACCTTCATCATCGTGTATAATTTGTGTATAATTTCTGCCTATTCGTGTCTCTCTCAAAGACCATTTCCACCATATATATCTTGTCTTCTGTGCTGATCCCAAAAAAGAATATGAAGGTTCTTTTATAAGATTTTTTTTAAAAGAAGAATGAAAAAATAGATATATTGTAGCTAGCCAATTATCATCTTATATATTAAAATAGAATTCATGACTTCTTCAATGTATGATTTTTTAATTTGGACCATCACTTAGAAACCTTATTAAATGTATTTTATTAAGACTAATAATACATAGAATTTTAAAATACTTTAATCATAATATCTTTTGATATCTTTTTATTTTAATTTAAAATTTTAACAAATCTGTTTTAAAAGATTTTTATAAGATCTTCATTTTCGAAATTATATTTAAATATTTATACTAATTTCAAAATTAGTTTGAAATATTATTATACATTAATATATTCAGTTATCGTTTATAAAATGAAAATAAAATATTCTATAATATTTTATCTATTATATAATCATAATCAATCATATTAAAAGAAAATTATTATATTGAGGTAAATATAATAAAATTGTATTAAAATTATAAATTTTTCGTAAGTATAAAATATTTAT
>NC_027751.1:16706745-16718050 GCF_000695525.1 Brassica oleracea var. oleracea | reverse complement strand
AAAAATTAACATGTATTTCTTTAAAGCTAATAATATAAAAAATTTGTAACTACTTTAATCATAATATATTTTCATTTTAAATATAATATAATATATATTATATTTTCATAATATAATATATTTTCATTTGTATATTATATTTTAAAATTCTAATAAATCTGTGTAAAAATATTTTAACAATAACTTAATGTATTTTAAGTTATCATTTATAAAATGAAAAAAAAAAAAATTTATCCTACTTTATATACTTTATAGTTATGATCATGTTAAAATACAATTATTATACTTAAATAAATATGATAAAAGTATATTCAATTGATAAATTTATAAATTTTATTTTCGTAAATATAAACTGTTTATTTTAAAAATATAATATGATGATAGAATGGCTTAAAATTAGCAAATTATATAATACATGTCTAAAAATAACACATCTTAGACTTGTATATACAATAATATATTATCTAAAATGAATAACCATAAAAAATATTGGTAAAAAGAAATCCAGCTTTGAAAGACGGGTCAGAATTTAGCATAAATTAAATACAAAATAATTTTCAAATATGTTTTCTCATAAATATATTAATTTCCTTAATAATTAAATTCAAATACAATAAGATAAAAATATAATAAGAATTGACAAATACATACGGTTTTAAACAATTGATTAATTATAACATGTAGTTTATAAAATTATTGTATTTGAAATAGTTATATAAATATTTAAGTATACGGTTAACGTTAAAAATATATACACTTATGTTCTAAAACAATAATGTATGTATAGAAGAGTGAAAACAAACATCCGCGCAAAAAATTTTATATTAAATGGAGATATCTGCGTCTACGTCTTGCTTCCTCAGAAAACCCTCTCTTGATTCTTTCGTTGCAATAAGCTTTGTGTTGATTAATATTTCTGTTTTATGGTGATTTCACTTTGAGAGTGAAAGAGATTCGTAGAGCTTCTAAATCCGTGATTAGGAAAATAAATAGGAAGCGAAGAGTTGTTAAATATGAAGTGGGAAGAACAATTGGGGAAGGAACGTTTGCTAAAGTCAAGTTTGCAAGAAACTCTGAAACTCCTGAACATTTCTCTCTCTAGATTCTTGATAAACACAAAGTCCTAAAGCATAAAATGTGTGAACAAGTCTTTCTAGTCTCTGTTTTTGTCTTTTAGTGACTTGATACAAGAAATGGATCTTTTGCTTATACCTCCTTCCTTTTGTTGACTCTTGTTTACAGAACAGAAGAGAGATAGCAAATATGAAGTTGGTAAAGCATCCCAATGTTGTTCAATTATACGAGGTAACTTTAATGTAAGGTTTTTTTTGAACAACAATTGATTTAAGGTTATTAATGTTGGTGATGATGGTTTATGAGTTATTAATCGAGTTTGTTTGTGTTTGTAGCAAGTAGATATTCTAAGTTTCACCAAATCTTCATATGGTTCAAGATATACAGTCAAATCAAGATATCAGGTAGAACGGATCTATCCAGATAGGGAAAGATCACCATTACTGATTGGCCCCACCGTTGATTTTCTGAAGGCTTTCTGTTGGAAAATACGGTGCCCACCAAAGTTAAAACATTTCCTATGGCAATTACTGACATGGTGTATAGCAGTGAAGAAGAATTTACAAGCGAGGGGGATGCAAGGGGATATTTGTTGTGTAAGATGTGGAGCCAACGAGGAATTGATAAACCATGTGTTTTTTGAATGTCATCCAGCAATCTAGGTTTGAGCTCTCTCGAAGATACCATCAAATCCAGCTATTTTTCCAACAAGTTTTCTTTTCACAAACATGGATCATCTTTTCTGGAGAGTTTTCCCGAAGATGGAAGATCATCAGTTTGCATGGATACTATGGTACATCTGGAAAGCTAGGAATAATAAAGTTTTCAGTAATCTGGATATGGATCCTATGGATACGCTTAAATTGGCAGAAACAGAATCAACACTATGGGGTGAGGCACAAATATTGAATGAACAGGGGACAATACCACAAATAGTGGATACGATTCTGCCATCAATTCCAGGAAGATGGTGTTTTACAGATGGCTCATGGAAAGAGGGTGATACATTTTCAGGACAAGGTTGGTTCAACACCTTAGAAGGATTTGATGGATTGTTGGGGGCGAGGAATGTTAGGGCTAGTTTCTCTCCCCTTCATGCGGAGATGGAAGCGCTACTCTGGGCAATGGAATGTATGAGGAATTTATATCAATATCAGGTTACGTTTGCAACGGATTGTTCTCAATTGGTGAAGATGGTTTCGGAACCAGAAGAATGTCCAACTTTTGCAAATTATTTAGAAGATGTCAAGATCCTGAAAGAGAGTTTCACCCGATCAGAGATTATCTATGTACCGAGGACGCAAAATTCAATGGCGGATAGACTAGCATGCAGTGTAAGGAAGCAACCGTATTTTGTCGTTCACATGGATGCAGATCACCTGGTTTGGTTTACAGAGTCAGTATGAGTCAGTATACATTGATGATAAAAATAATAATAATAATAATAATAATCTTCAGCTTATTCCAATTATGTCATAAAACAAAAGTACTCACCAATACGCGTAAATATAATTAAATATCATTTCCAGAAACCTTTCCCCATAAACTCTATTTCTTTTTTATATACCATACATTTTTTTTAATTTTATGATATACTCAAAAAATATATTAATTTTAAGGAACATAAAATTTTATTGATATACATAAGCTATCTAGAATTGTATGTTTTGTATTATTTAATTTAATGATAACTAGATTTTAACCCGCACGTCCGTGCGGATAATTTTTTATTTTATAAATGTATTTTATATTATTACAAATTTTTTAAATATATAATTTTCATTTTAGTGCTATATATTCTGTAACTCTATAATATTATTGTTTATATTTTTTATTTGGCATTATTAATATATAGTGGTTTGCTTAATACATTTTACTTTGTTATTAATTTTTATTACTTACTAATAAATTTTCAAGTTAGGTAAAATAAAATAACAATATAAAATAATCAAATAAAGAACCTTCTTTTTTTTGTGGAAGCACCGTACCTTATTGGTTAAGGTTTAAAGGCTTCTACACCTAGGTATGGGGTTCGATTCCTAGACTATGCAATTTCTTGCAGATTATATGATGTGAAGCTTATTGGAGGTTCCAGAGTACTGTTGGCAGAGCCGTTCGTTGTGGTCGTCTGCTGTGGAGAGAGCCTGTCCATCGAATATGTCGTCCATGCAGAACCGTCCGTCGATCCAAGTGTTTCTGGGAGAGCTTCATCGTGGAGTCTTTATCCATAGAGCTGTTCATCAATATTGCATATGTTGCAGGTAGTTGATCATCATATCTAATAGAATTATAGATTATACGATGATGTAATGTGTTACCCAGTGTTAAAAAAAGAAAGAACCTCCTTCAAAATATGTTTTTCTTTTAATTTATACATTTTGCATATAATACATTTTGAAATTTATTTATGTTATAGAAAATAAATATTTTTTAGATAATTTAAATTTACATCTTGTGTTTAAAAAATATAATTTCAACATCTATCATTTTAGTATTTTACGAGATTTATAAGTAAAAGCATTGCTTTGTTTAAATAATATAGTCCTATTATTTTAGTAAATTGTATACATAATAGCATCTATCATATTATTTTAATAAATTTTATTGATATATGATATTTTGGATTTTATGATATTAAGTTTTCCTTTTTTAATTAATATTTCAAAATATTAGATTGCTTTAATTTTGACAACATATATAGTATGTTTTTCGTGGAGCATTTCAAAAAGTTATTCTTTATTATCTATGATTTTATTTTTTTTAAATATTATCAATTTGAGTTTGAATACATATTTTCAAAATCTTATATTTTGTCAAAAAAAACTTTGGAAAATTACACAACTATTTTTGTGTTTGGAAGATTACATGAATTTTGAATTTTTTTTTACTTTATTAATATATTATTTTATGAAATATTATTTTAATTTCTGATACTTTTTTCCAATTTTTTCTCAACATATTTTTATAACTAAAATAAAAAATATAACTAATTTTTTTATTAATATTTTAAATGAATTACTAAAATTTCAAAGTTTTCTAATGACACGTTTTCTAAATAGTATATGAACTAAAAGTTATTATATACTATTATATTTTTGTATTTAAACATTTTTAAACAATATTTTGTTGAGAGTTTCAAAATAAATAAAAAGATAATATATAGTTGTAAATATAAAAGTTTAATCTATGTCAATAATTTATTTTTTTTACAAAATATTATATAGTTTACAAATTTTAACCCATTTTAATAATGAGTGATAATTTATTTAAATGATATTTTAAAAAAAAAATTATTTGTCAATTTACATATTCAAGATAATTTTGTCATATTTAATTTATATAACACTTCTATTTTATATAATAAGGAAGATAATTATAAAATTTATAAAAAAAATAGTATAAATTTTTTATTTTCTTGTTTTATTATAAAATTTTAGTTAACATTGATTTATAATAATATTATATTACTAATTATGAAATTAATTTAAGGTTTATTTTATAAAAATATTTAAATTTGTAAGTAAAATTTTGTTAGATTCTTTTTCAATAGATTTTGTTATAATTAAAAAAAATCAAACTGATAGTTGGTTTATTATTAATGTAAATAATAAAATATGTCATATTAATTGATTCTTTAAATGGTCCTATTATGATAGTAGATAAAAATTAGGACCATAAATTAATAAATTAGATTACATCCAAATAAGTGTAAATTATAATTATAAAGGGTTTGGTCTATTTTATTAATATTGGTTTATTTTTATTTTTCCCGTAATTGTTCCTTACATTTGTTTAGTATCAAGTGACTAGAAAACGCTAACATATACCTTTTTATCATAAATGTTCGCAGCAAAAAAAAAGAAAGATAAAAATCCGAAAGACGTGTTTAAATCTCCCCTGGATACGGTCTCTGATTGCAGTATATACCATTCTCTAATTTGATCTTCTTGTAGATTTTTTTATGTTAAATTAATAATTATTTAAAAGGGTCTTCCTATTTTCTTCTTGTGAAATGCATTTTCTACTAGGTGAAACTCTCACACAGGGATGGGTAAAGGTGGTCATGATTCCGGATCAGGCAAATATTTTGCAATAGAAAAAACATTTCACAAAGGGCCTTGGACATCAGCTGAAGACCAACTTCTGATAGGTTATGTTGATAAACATGGTGAGGGTAATTGGAACGCTGTTCAAAAGCACTCTGGCCTTTCTCGCTGTGGCAAAAGCTGCCGCCTTCGTTGGGTGAATCATCTGAGACCCAGTTTGAAAAAAGGCTCTTTTACCGACAAGGAAGAGCAGCGTGTCGTTGAACTTCATGCTTCTATGGGTAACAAATGGGCACGAATGGCTGCACAAGTATGTGACCTTTCTCTGTTCTCTTGTCTTCTTACCATTTCCTCTAATCTTTTGTGTTCCTTTTTCTTTTCAGCTACCGGGCCGAACAGATAATGAGATAAAGAATTTCTGGAACACGAGGCTGAAGAAACTGCAGCGACTTGGCCTACCCATTTACCCTGACGAAGTTCGGGAGCAAGCAATGAATGCAGCGGCTCAAAATGGTCAAAACTCAGATCATAGTCAAGAGTCATTGGAGCCAGACTGTCTCGAGATCCCTGAATTCGACTTCAAGTACCTACAACTCAATAACTACCAGTCGGTGCTTCTTCGCAATGTTCCCATGGGTAACATGATGAAACACTGTTCCTTTCAGCCTAATATGTACAACTTGATAGGATCTCCTTACATGTCGCCTAACCGCAAACGCGTTAGGGAACAGGAAACAGATTTTCTTGACACGGGTGATTATGCTACCAACGAGCAAAGTGCTCAGCTCTGGAACCAGAAACAGTTCCATGTTGTACCAGAAAGTCATTTGCTTGGCAATGCTACTACGTATTCTTCTCCTCCTTCTGAGCCCGAGGCCGAGAAGTTGGAGCTCCCTTCATTCCAATGTTTTGACCCTCCTGGCGATTGGGAAACGCAACACTCTAACCCAATGCCGGCAGTTGAGTCAGACAGAACTTTAGTTCAGTCCCCTCTCACAGATTGTCCATCTTCTGGGTTGTTGGAGTCAGTTGTATATGGATCATCAGGTGAAAAACAGGCAACAAATAGTACTGATCCAGATTCACCGCTTCTGCTTCAGTCTTCTCTATTTGGCCATATCGAGCTTACGCCAGCCTTTGAAAACAATACAGGTTACCACTTTTAGGCATTACAGAACACTTTCATTGGTTTACATATTCAATTCTCTTTTAACCAAGCTCCACATTCTCCATCTGCAGAAACAGATATGTTTCCTTTCGGTCCAACTTCTTCTAGTGAGAGAGGCACATCTCTTGAGAGTGGTGATTGGATAAGACAACTTCTTGGTGAGGATAGGGACTACACCAAGTAGATGTGGATTCTTTTGTCGCTTTTATAAGCAACCATCGTTACCGCCACGAGATTATAATAAATATTTTGATCAACCAGCTTGATTTTTGTGCCGACCGATTTTTGAATCTCCAGATAGATTTTCATATCAGCATACCAGCTTTTCACCTTGGCGACAAATAATAACATCAATATATAAACCAAACATAAGATGGTAATTGCACAATTCTTCTAGTCCTTATCGTCTTCTCATCTCAGTGACAATAGATATCGTGCAAGGACCACTATTATACCTACACTTGCAGGGCACGTTCATCTCAGCTCTAATATTGTAAGTGGTTTGTAAGCCTTTCAAATTTGTAAATATTGTTGCATAGCTTAAGGAGTTCAAACCATTAGAAAAGATCTAATGGCAGAACATAACCCATATGTGTGTCTATTCCGTCTATTTTGGTTCTGAAAAAGTTAAAGCTATTAAAACCATTGACACAAACTCCTGCTAAACTTTTTATATGAAAATCATATGTTGGGTCAAACCATAGGTTTTGATACTATTAATAAAATAGAAAATGAACAGAATTATTCCCTTTGTCACCTTCTCTCTAGTTCTGTTCCGCTATAGCTGAGCTTTAGAGCAAGGTTATTGTAACGATCCAAATCTCGGTCCGAAAAAAATTAGTCCAGTAAGACCCAATTACATTGCAGAAAACCCTAAAGTTTTCTTATTTAAGATGGGATTTCGTGATGGCCTCTGACAGAGACTTTTGAGGATGGCAAAGCCCTGCCGGAACGTCACCGGAACAGCCACAAATAGCCACCATGAAAGAGAAGCCATCCTACCATCCGAAAAAAGAGAGTAGAGCTCTGAAGACACGTTTTGGGGGAATAGAAGAACGATCAATCAAATATGAGTATTTCGAAGCTAAATTTTAGGCTATGTTCTACACTCATAGATCAATGTGTATCAGAAAGCAGATCATCATTTGAAATTTTTATCTAAGAGTTATGGTTGTTTCTTTGGGACTGATATCTACAGAGTGGATCCGCAAACAGCCAACTTCATCAGCGTTTTACCGTTGATACAGAAGGAACCAGGGAATGGGCAAGATATCATTGGAAATATCTCGATGCCAGCTTTTCAGATCATCTACCTGATCGTCAAATCGACGTACGGTTAGATAGTTATTGACGTTTCTTATTGGCGAAGAATAAAGCTGTTGAGTTGCAGAGACAGTTCCGACCAGTCTCGGTGTAAGTGAGAAACGGACGACAGAAACAAAATATTTCAGTCTGAAAATTTTTCAGTAAGTAGTTAATTCTCTTATCTATCATCTCCTGCAAGCGAATCGTTATTCCGAGTTGTTTTCTGAGACTTATGCTTGTTTTCGTGAGAGGTGTTGGTGCAGTTTCCGTTTACGACCAGCCTGGAGATGAGCTACTTTGGTTAAGCAAATGGTGTCCGATCGGAGTAAACTTGGTGTCTATGGATAGAGGACATATAGAACTACATTATTACAGGGGGGATATAAAAGTTAACAGTCATTTCTTGAGTTATTCATCTGTTTGCTCTATGGTTCAGCTCTGCCAGAATATCATATTGATCTAATTTCAGAGAGCTCCGGAGTTGCTTTGTTAGAGCTGTCAAGGTCCATTCGGCGTTTCCTCAGGATTCTTCAGAACCCATGGCAAAGGTGAGGGTCTATTCCGTAAATCTCGTACCAGTGTAGAATTCTCTCTATCGTAGTGTAGTTTCGAATCATGATCCGTCTGTTTGAATTGAGTCTTGATTGTTATTTAGTTCATTCATTGTAAACTGGAACTAGGGGTCTAGATTATTCAACCTTTGATTGGATTGTGTGATGTTAAGAGATGCGATATATATATGTATGTATACAATAGCTATTAGTAGGGACTATGTGCGCGGGCGGGGGCTCAGAGATGTCTGGGCTAGCGACGCTACTTTGATTGTGCGGGCAGGGGTTCAGAGACGTCTGGACTTGCGCTGCTACTGGTACGGGCGTGTGGTGCAGAGACGTTTGTACCATGGACACTACTTGAGAGGGCGGGGGTACAGAGACAGACTGTACTAGCGACGCTACGTATTATATATCCATATGAGGAGATGCGGGGTGTATGGACTAACTATATGCTATCATCGCATTGTGTGTGTTTGTGTATGTGATGCTTTAGGCGTCTTGTTTGTTCATGTTAGAGCTAAACTTCCATAGTGGGAGTTCTATTTACTCAAGTCAGTGGTTTGCGTGTTTAGCAACTCATACCTCATGGAGTAACTCCCCTGTTACTCACCCCCCCTATTCCTTCCCCTTTCAGATGAGACCGGCGAGTATGATTGATTGCTATCGGGCTGGTGCTTTGGGAATTTTATTTCTTTCTTTTTCAGACTTGCGGATTTTATGCTTTTATCGATATTTTTGGGATTTATTATGTTATTTGGAGTTATGGCTATTTATTTGATTTATGGTGTTTGGAGAAGATTCATGAAGATTAATAAAAGAGAATTTCATGATTATTATTTTTATTATTTATTTCGGAAAATACGGGTGTTACAATTTGGTATCAGAGCGGGGTTACGTCCTGGCTCTGACCCGGGATGGCGATTTGTTGGGACGTGGTTTTGACTCGGTCGTAATTCGGTTTAATCGATTTTAAAAGATTTTTGAATCTGGGGATTTGAGAGTTTTAAAGAAAAAAAAATACAACACCTTTTCGTTCAGTAACTTTTAATCCAATTGTCTTTTTATTGACGATGAGTAAAACTCATCGTCATCCGCTCTCTAGTTAACAGGGTTTCAGCCAGATGTTCGAGAGATGGATGATGTCACAGTTTGATAGATTGCTCAGGTGTGTATCAGCTTCATCTGTCGTGTTCGGAGATTGTCCGCATGTGGATATGTGATGTTGTTGCCACCACCCAAACTTCAAGCCATCACTCCACGAGTTTTCGTTATTGGAGATTATGTGGTATTAGATGTGAGCCATGAGTTGTCATGTGTTATTCGTGTGTATGAGTATATTTACTGCTTCGAGGCATGGTTATTTTGTAAACTCGTGGGGATAGCTTTTGGATTGGGTGCGACAGCTTGCGTTGTGTGATATTGGAGTTACGCTTGGTATGTTTTCCAGTTTTTGGCAGTGTTAATCATTTCAGAGATGTGTCAGCTCGGACAGATGACATAGAAACATTGGGAGCTATTTATATTGATTGCGGTGTACCAGTTATGCTTGAAGGGCCGCTTGGTTCAGAGACTCTTCAGAGATGGAGTTGTGTTTTGCGATATCATTCTTGGGATGGACTGGTTATCACGACATCGAGTACTGTTAGATTGCCTGAGAGCAAGAGTTCATATTTCTGGAGCAGAGCAGATCTTATTTTCATACATGCTACATGCAGAGGAGTTATTGGATATGGGGAGTAAATGGATTTTGGTGATCATTTCAATGGTCAACATGAGTTGCAGGATCTTCTAGTTATCTCAGAGTATGGAGATGTATTTGAGGCCTTTGGAAGGGCCGTCACCAGCCAGAGGAGATGTTCTTACGATCGAGTTAGAGTCAGGGACAGCACCGGTTTCACGAGTTCTATACCAATTAGCGCCAGCAGAGATGTCTGAGCTGAAAGAACATATGGAAGATTCATCAGACAAGAGATTTATCAGGCCGAGTAATTCGCCGTGGGGAGCACCAGTGTTGTTTGTAAAGAAAAAAGTGATGGGAGTTTCAGGCTTTGTATCGACTACATAGACTTGAACATGGTAACCATCATATTGATGAGTTGTTGAATTAGCTGCATGGAGGTTCATGGTTCTCGAAGGGTGTCTTGGCATCAGGAAATCATCAGATTGCTATAGTTGAGGAGTATGTACGGAATGTGGGTTTCTGTATACGTTATGGATATTATGAGTTTTGGTGATATCATTTTGGATCGACGAATGCACCAATAGCATTTGAGAAGCTTATGAATGATGTCTTTCGCGAACACTTGGACAAGTGCGCGATTGTACTCATCGACGACCCCATTGAGTTATTCTTGGAGTAGAGGGAGCATGATGAACGTTTGCGGATTGTGTATTGATGCATGAGGATCAGGTCATTCTATATACATTGCATCAGTTGAGACCTCACGAGACCCACTACCCTATTCATGATTCATAGTGGCTGCAGTGGTATTTACGTTATAGTTTTAGAGATTGTAATTGTACAGGATGGAAGTTCAGATTCTCTGGGATCATTGGAGTCTGAAATATATCTTCATTCATTAAAACTTGTACTTGGACAGTGCAGTTGGATTGAGTTGGTAGCAGGCTACAGTTTGGATATTGCATACCATCTGGTAAAGACAACCAGGTGACAAATGCCTTGGGTAGGCACATGAGCGACGTATCAGGAACCAAAGAGGTTCATGAGTTTACTTGGACATTTGCTAGTCTCAGATTGTGTGCCATTACTGTCGATGGAGAGACAGATGGCCTTGGGACTTTGGAGCAGGCAGTCTTGCTATGGAGGATACGCCAAGCGCATGTTAGTGTTATGGCTTTGTAAGACGAACGAGATGGGGGAGTATTGGATATCATAAGTGTTGAGCGGGATAGTTTTGAGCGGGATGTACCTGTACCGAAACCGAGTTGTGAGTTGGACGATAAGCTGTTAAGAAAAGGGATCTTACAGCAAATACATCACTTGTGTTTCTCTACCCATCGGGAACACCAAGGGGTACAAAGATATCAAGTGTTAACTATAATTCGTCTAGTATGAAGAGAGTTGTAGCTTCATTGCGTCACAGTGTCAGACATGTCAGATGGCTATGACAGAGGATCAGTTATCTATCATGTTATTT
>NC_027751.1:16701425-16706583 GCF_000695525.1 Brassica oleracea var. oleracea | reverse complement strand
CAGAGCTAATCAGTGTGAGCAGACCTACATTATTGAGTTTGAGAGGTTTCATGGATGTCAACATTGTATCGTATTGGGATTCGAAGTTCACGTCTACATTTTTGGGGCCATTCAGAAGGAACTTGGAACAAAGATCCACAGGAATACAACTTATTATCATCATACATATGGTTAGTCAAAGAGGACTATTCAGACTTAGAGGACATGCTCAGAGATTACGTCTTACAATGGGATGGAAGATCGGAAAGCATTACATCTAGCAGAGTTTGCCTACATCGACAACTATCGTTCGAGCATTGAGATGACACCGTATGAGGCTATTTATGGTAGGCCTTGTCGTATACCACTTTGTTGTACCAAAGTGAGGGAGTGACGTGAGTTAGAAATATTAATGGTTCAAGAGATGGTATAGCAAATGGACATGCTCAAGGTTTGGCTTTGGGAAGCCCGTGACGGCAGAGGATTTATGCAGCGAAGCGCCGTAAGGATTTGGAGTTACATATGAGTGATCTAGTGTACCTGAAAATAATGACATTTCAGGGAGGACTTAAGACTCATAAGCTGAAGCAACTAAAACCTAGGTACATTGGACTGTATCCTCCGGTGGAGCGAATTGGAGCAGTTGATTGCAGTTATTTTATCAGTAGTGTATCAAACTTCCATGACGTGATCCAAGTGAGATCAAATTCAGATGAGGATTGACTATCCGAAGATTTTTTTTTTTTTAGGACGGTATTGGACAGCTGACTCAGGATTTGAATTCGAGGACGAATTCCTCGTAAGTGGGGAAGAATAGTAACGACCCAAATCTCGGTCCGAAAAAAATTAGCCCAGTAAGACCCAATTACATTGCAGAAAACCCTAAAGTTTTCTTATTTAAGATGGGATTTTGTGGTGGCCTCTGACAGAGACTTTTGGGGATGGCAAAGCCCTGCCGGAACGTCACCGGAACAGCCACAAATAGCCACCACGAAAGAGAAACCATCCTACCATCCGAAAAGAGAGAGTAGAGCTCTGCAGATACGTTTTGGGGGAATAGAAGAACGATCAATCAAATATGAGTATTTCGAAGCTAAATTTTGAGGTTATGTTCTACACTCATAAATCAATGTGTATCAGAAAGCAGATCGTCATTTGGAATTTTTATGTAAGAGTTATGGTTGTTTCTTTGGGACTGATATCTACAGATCAGATCCGCAAACAGTCAACTTAATCAGCGTTTTACCGTTGATACAGAAGAAACCAGGGAATGGGCGAGATATTATTGGAAAGATCTCGATGCCAGCTTTTCAGATCATCTATCCAATTGTCAAATCGACGTACGGTTAGAAAGTTATTGACGATTCTTCTTGGCGAAGAATAAAGCTGTTGAGTTGCAGAGACAGTTCCTACCAGTCTCGGTGTAAGTGAGAAACGGTCGACAGAAACAAAATATTTCAGTCTGGAAATTTTTCAGTAAGTAGTTAATTCTCTTATCTATCATCTCCTGCAAGCGGATCGTTATTCCAAGTTATTTTCTGAGACTTATGCTTGTTTTCGTGAGAGGTGTTGGTGCATTTTCCTTTTACGACCAGCCTGGAGATGAAGCTACTTTGGTTAAGCAAATGGTGTCCGATCGGAGTAAACTTGGTGTCTATGGATAGAGGACATATAGGACTACATTATGACCGGGGGGATATAAAAGATAATGGTCAGTTCTTGAGTTATTCATCTGTTTGCTCTATGGTTCAGCTCTGCCAGAATATCATATTGATCTAATTTCAGAGAGCTCCGGAGTTGCTTTGTCAGAGCCGTCAAGGTCCATTCGGCGTTTCCTCAGGTTTCTTCAGAACCCGTGGAAAAGGTGAGGGTCTATTCCGTAAATCCCGTACCAGTGTAGAATTCTCTCTATCGTAGTTTAGATTTCGAATCATGATCCGTCTGTTTGAATTGAGTCTTGATTGTTAGTTAGTTCATTCATTGTAAACTGGAACTAGGGGTCTAGATTATTCAACCTTTGATTGGATTGTGTGATGTTAAGAGATGCGATATATATATGTAGGTATACATAGTTATTAGTAGGGACTATGTGCGCGGGCGGGGGCTCAGAGATGTCTGGGCTAGCAACGCTACTTTGATTGTGCGGACAGGGGTTCAGAGACGTCTGGACTTGCGATGCTACTGGTGTGGGCGTGTGGTGCAGAGACGTTTGTACCATGGACGCTACTTGAGAGGGCGGGGGTACAGAGACAGATTGTACTAGCGATGCTACGTATTATATATCCATATGAGGAGATGCGGGGTGTATGGACTAGCTATATGCTATCATCGCATTGTGTGTGTTTGTGTATGTGATGCTTTAGGCGTCTTGTTTGTTCATGTTAGAGCTAAACTTCCATAGTGGGAGTTCTATTTACTCAAGTCAGTGGTTAGCGTGTTTAGCATCTTATACCTCACGGAGTAACTCCCCTGTTACTCACCCCCCCCCCCTATTTCTTCCCCTTTCAGATGATACCGACGAGTATGATTGATTGCTATCGGGCTGGTGCTTTGGGAATTTTATTTCTTTCTTTTTCAGATTTGCGGATTTTACGCTTTTATCGATATTTTCGAGATTTATTATGTTATATGGAGTTATGTCTATTTATTGGATTTACGACTTTGCAGTTGACTTTTGAGAAGTAATAAATGGAGATTTCAGACTTTTATTTATTTAAGTTATTTCAAAAAATACGGGTATTACAGTTATGTTCATCTTCTATTTTACTAATATATGTTGAATGGATGCCTGATGGCGAGTTAGGCCATACTAAGGAAGTAAATGACACCAAACATCAAATGAACAACTACATTCAAAAATAGATGGCCACTAGCTAACCAAAATCTCTTCCTCTCTCCTACTTTTTCTTCCTATCTCTCTCTTCCTTCTCTCTACAATTCTAATTTCTATATTTTTTTTGGTTATTTGGTAAATAAGCACTAATATATATTCAGCACTCACACTCAACTTATTCAGTTATTTTTGTATTCCAATTCCTTATAATCCAACTTCTTTGTATCAAAACATTCTTGATATCCTCATAAATGCTACCGTGAATAGAAGAAACGAAATCAATTTAATTGGTGTGTAATGTGAATGGAACTTGGTCAAACTAATAAAAACATAATTTGTCCTTTCAAATTAAGATAAACAGTTAGTTTTAAAGAGAAAATTTAAACTCCATTTATTATGCCCTTTGTTTTCTTAAATCTATTTATGATGTTAGACCTCTTATTCTTTTCTTTTGAAACTATCAGTACAACTTGACCGATCGAAAGCAGCATCTTTTCAATATATGACTACAACTTGACCAAGATCAGCTTCCTACAAATCATTAACTTTTAACCATATTAGTTTGGAAAGTTTCATATTTCAGTTTCGGAAATCAGTCATAATATATTTGCCGATATTGATCTAAAGATTAACTTTAAAGTTAAAATAATTAAAAACAAAAACTGCTGTCCTTAAACGGTTTGAGATGTTAAAAATAAAAAATAATATAAGAACATGCAGAATTGTAAACATATATTTGAAACTAGAATTTTTTTTATAAGAAGTTAGCAATTATTCATCTATACTCTATAATATACTGAACTTTACTAGTTTTCTTATAAAACTAAAAAAAATACACTTTCCAATTAATTGTTCAGAGATTAATACATGTTGTTAAAGAAAAATCCAAGAAGTCATTCTTTCTGTTTGTAGTATGATGCCAATTTTCTTCTCTTTCTTGGAAGATTTCTGTCCTTTGAGCCGAGTTTTCCTTTTGCTTCCGGGTAAATTGAAAAACTTTAGAATAGGAGATCGTCTAGTCAACATCTCAACTTTAGAAAAAAATAACTAAAATAAATTTTTGGGCTTATAAGTTGTACTTCATGCTCTAAAAGATCAATAAAACATTATATCTGATCCTTGATCCTTATTCATTTTTCAACCGTTTTACTTTATGTTTCCGTAGTATCATAAAAAAAAACTTATTTACATTTACCTAACACATGTTAGTATAAAAAATTATGGCAATTCTTTTAAATGAAAATATTAGGATAAAGACCATTATTGTATATAGATGTTCATTATAAAAATAAATAAAAACAAATTTATATATGATGTCATATAAATCTTGTATATGTCATTAAAAGTTAACGGGGTTTTAAATTATGATAAGACGGTTAAAATGATTGTATAAGAAGAAAACAATTATTATATATTTTTGAAAATACAGTATAGGCATGGACAACAATAAAGGAGAAAAAAAATTATTCCTTTCATTCTATATCCATACTAGGCAAAATGACTTTTTAGCTAATAATTACTATTTTACTCTATAATGTCGTGAAACCAGAGAATAGATATGTTTCTGTATTATTCATAAACATAAGAATCTCTTTATATATAGGGAATTACACCGTCATAGAATAATAGAAAGACTAAAGAAATGAAAAATACAAATATAGAAAGAGTACAAATCATAATCTAATAAGGAAAATGCAAGATGTCGATTCTCTCTCTCTCTCTCTCTCTCTCCTCATGGCCGATTCTCTCTCTCTCTAGCATTGGGCCAGTTATGAACCAGACCAGCTATGGACATCCACAATATGAATTATAACACTCCCCCTTGGATGCCATAACCTACAGGGATTGTAATACGCTTTAGATGTTGCCTCATTAAAACCTTACCAGGAAAACCCAGTGGGACAAAACCATGGTGAAGGAAAAAGAGTACAACACGTATTACTTCCCCTGTTCTGAACAACTCGCGACTGGCCTCATGAACAGCCAAGATCTCTGAATGGTTTGAAGATGTGGCCGCGATCGTCTGCTTCATGGAACGCCATGATATGGCCGTTCCACCATGTGTGAAAACATAGCCTGTCTGTGATCGAGCATTGTGTGGATCCGAAAAATAACCTGCATCAGCAAAGCCAACTAAACCTTTTTTTGTTTTGGTTAGTATAAAATAGACCCAAGTCTTTCGTTCCTTGTAGGTAACGAAGAACATGTTTAATCTCGTTCCAGTGCCTTTGGGTCGGACAAGAGCTCAATCTAGACAATAGATTCACGGCAAAACATATATATGGTCGTGTGTGACTAGCCAGATACATCAAAGCTCCTATGGCACTGAGATATGACACTTCGGGA
>NC_027751.1:16699462-16700626 GCF_000695525.1 Brassica oleracea var. oleracea | reverse complement strand
CATATAAGTATGCAGTTACAACATCCATTAACCGCAAATCTAATTTCTCTCTTATAGCCAGACTTATTAGGAAACTAAAAGTAGTAGCATCCACCACAGGGGAGTATGTCTCCTCATAATCGATTTCTGGTCTCTGTGAGAATCCTTGTGCAACAAGCCATGCTTTATATTTCACAACTTCACCATGTTCATTTATTTTCCTCACAAAAACCCATTTATATCCAACTGGTTTAACATCATATGGTGTTCGGATTATAGGACCGAAAACACCTCTTTTCTTTAAAGAATTTAACTCCATGTACTCCACGTTTATAGCTTCTTTCCATTTGATCCAATCTGATCGTTGAGTGCACTCATAAATAGACGTGGGTTCATGATCCTCATTCAAATCCATAAGTTCAAGTGCTACCTTTTATGCAAATATATCATCAATGTCAACATTTTTTCTGTTCCATTGTATCCCAGCCAAGACATAGTTTATTGAGATCTCATTATTATCAGGACCTTCAATACCTTGAATCTTGGCGTCCCAAGAATCAGTATTAGATACATCAGGGCCGGCCGCATCTAAGCATTCATGATCGGCCGCGATCACTATTAGAGTTTTGGGATCGGCCGCGGTTAAGTCCTGGGATTTAGGAACGGCCGCAGTCGTGTCTAGGGTTTCAACAACCTCGGTTTCATTCTCTGCACCTTTCTTAGTTTTCCGAGGGTTCTTATCTTTGGAACCTATTGGTCTACCACGTTTCAAACGTTGTCTAGACTCTGTAGCAACTTGATTGTGTTCCTCTTGAACATCAATTCTTATTGGTGCATTAGCAACTGGTATATATGACTTAGTCACTCTTTTCGGGTCAGCAAAGGAATCTGGTAATTGATTAGCTAGCTTTTGTAAATGCATAATCTTTTGGACTTCTAAATCACACTCTTGAGTCCGAGGATCTTGCCAAGATAAGGATGTTTGATTCCATGTAATTTCTTGTACCAGTTTACTGCTATCTCCCCCTAATGTTGGATGTTCGGATTCATCAAAGTGACAATCCGCATACCTGGCCTCAAGTAAATCACCCGTATTTGGCTACAGGTATTTTATAATCGTGGGGGAATCATATCCAACATATATCCCCATCCTCCTTTGAGGTCCCATCTTTGTTCTCTATGGTG
>NC_027751.1:16698670-16699258 GCF_000695525.1 Brassica oleracea var. oleracea | reverse complement strand
ATTCGTTTTATGAATGATTCGGCTAAGCCGTTCTGCGTATGTACATGTGCCACAGAGTGTTCAACAGTTACCCCCATGGACATACAATAATCATTAAACGCTTGGGACGTGAACTCACCAGCATTATCAAGACGTATAGTCATGATGCTTTATAGACTTTTATATCAAAAACTTTCATTCTTTAAGTTATAATAAGAAAACAAGTTCAAAGCAATATCAAAACATAGAAAACATAAAGCAGAGAACACAAAAACATAGATGGCCGAAATCAACTTTGCTCTTTTTCGACAATCAGAAGTTTCATAATCCATGATATCATCTTTTTCATGATTGAAATCTTCTTCACCATCTTGATATGTCATATGAGCTTCAGGATTCTTCCCTTTCAAACTCTCTTGGTAGAGGTCAACGAGATGTTTGAGAGTCCTACATGTCTTAGCCCAATGATTATCCATACCACATCTATGGCACACATATTTGGTCGAGTTATGTGTCTTGAAAGATGTACCACGGCCTCGGCCATGTCCACGGCCTCCATAGGAGCCACGGCCATATGAGTTGCCTTGGCCTCGACCAAACGAGTTTCGG
>NC_027751.1:16698264-16698445 GCF_000695525.1 Brassica oleracea var. oleracea | reverse complement strand
TTGCTCCGTAAGCAATAAACAAGAGATCAGATTAGCATAAGTTGTGAAGCCCTTCTCACGGTACTGTTGTTGTAACAACACACTGCTTGTGTGGAAGGTGGACAAGGTTTTCTCAAGCATATCCTCATCCGTTATATCCTCACCACACAGTTTCAATTTTGAAACTATTTTAAACAGGGCC
>NC_027751.1:16697668-16697989 GCF_000695525.1 Brassica oleracea var. oleracea | reverse complement strand
TATTTAGGGCAGCAAAATCCAAGTTGTTGATTTTCGACACCTGAAATCATATATTTCATTCTTAGGATTTATAATGTTCTTATAATGCATACAAGACAATCAGATATATAATGCAAATTTGTCACACGACCAAACGGATATGATGCATTTAGTTCATACGATTATGCAAGAATGATATGCTAACAAGCCGCACGGCCAAACAATCCGAACATGCATAATGCAAGACAAGCCGCACGGCCAAGAGTATGAACAATCTTAGCAATCGGTTTCTATATGATCTTAATGCAATCGGTTATTCATCTTTAGCAAGAACGATTCTAA
>NC_027751.1:16693343-16696911 GCF_000695525.1 Brassica oleracea var. oleracea | reverse complement strand
TGTCTATCGCGAGCGGTATCGAGTCGTCTATCGCGAGCTGGCTGAGATCGTGTCTCGGGATCGAGCTGAGACGGTCTGAGGCCGTGAGCTGGGATCGTGTCACGAACGGGAACAGGATGAGTATTAGGTTTAGGGTTCGTGATCGGGAGTTCTCAACGGTTAGGGTTTATCGTCGAGAGGATTATGGATTCGCCGGCTAGGGTTTGTTTAGCTTAGGGTTTAGAGGCGTCGTGCTGATAACGTGTTGTGAAACTAGAGTATAAAATTTGTGTATTCTTGTTTATGTTATTTCATAAACATAAAGTGTGTCCTTTATATATAGGGAATTACACCGTCATAGATTAATAGAAAGACTAAAGGAAAAATACAAATATAGAAAGAGTACAAATCATAATCTAATAAAGAAAAGGTAAGATGCTGATTCTTTCTCTCTCTCCTCACGGCCGAGTCTCTCTCTAGCATTGGGCCGGTTATGAACCGGACCGGTTATGGACATCCACAATATGATTTATAACATATATGGGGTTTTTAAAGATAAATGCAAATGAAAACGGGTGAAGTTTTTTGTTAAATCGGACCTTGCATTAGACTAAACCAACTATTAATTAAGGAATCGATATCTCTACAAATCCCTACTCTCCTCATAGTCATACAATAGAGAAAGAGAATACCATTAGTCATTAAAAACCCCTTGCGTAAATCTCGCTCAGATTTTATTGTTTCCATAAGCCAAAATTTAACTAAGACAAATCTCACTTTTTCATTTCAAGAGAAGAGCAAAGCCAAAAAAAAATCATGAAGAGAACAAGAGACGACGACAACCCTTCTCACTTTCTCCATGAATATGATGAAGATGATGAAGAAGATTCTTCCTCTGGAGGGTTTCAGCCGCCGTCACCACCGCCTCAGCAAGTGAAACACTTTTGTGTGATCTGCAGTAAACAGTTCAGCTCCGGGAAGGCTTACGGTGGCCATGTGAGAATCCACTCGAGCGAGTACAGCAACAAAGGAAAGACAAAGAAGATGAGAATGAAGAAGAAGAGAAAGATTGGTTTGGTGAACAAGGAGAAAGAGAAAGAAAAAGAGATAGATCTGATTAGGGCTGACTTTGAAGGTAAGATAAGATGTTGTCTATGTGGAAAAGAGTTTCAAACAAGGCACTCTTTGTTTGGACATATGAGGAGACACCCTGAACGGAGCTGGAAAGGGGTACGGCCTCCTCCACCGGAAAAGCTCAATCTTAGCTTTTTGGATGATGATGCTGATGAGAATGATGGTGATGATGTGATGAGTAGATCCATAATGATGAGTGGTGTAACTCGGGATGTCCATGACGCTGCCTGCTGTCTAATGATGCTCAAGTCGGGCAAGAGAAAAGCAAACTCCGAGGTAAGAAGTTTTAGTTATTGTAATGACGAAATGGATGTTAAAGGTTCGACTGTAGACATGAAGATAAAGGTGGAAATCGAGGTGAATGCGAACAATCCTCAAACTGACCCTAAGAAAAAATCTTTAGGGTTTGATCTGAACCAGCCTTGTCATGAGTCGTAGTAAAGGCTAGCTGGTTTGGTTTGGTTATTAATTTCCATCTCTAAGGAGTAGATCATTGCTCAATGAATTCATCTATCTATATGCATTGTGTTATCTCCTACCAAGGCATTGTAAATAATGCAATCCTTTTATGATTCACAGATTTTAGTTTGCACTTTTCTTATTGTTGATTTCTCTTGAATACTTCTTGATGTTTTGTCTCAGTAGAATAATATTTATGGCTTGATCATCATATTCTCACAAGAAGGATTGAGTAGATCGAGTAGTTCATATGAATCTATCAATATAATAGAATTGGGCTCAAACCAAGCGGGCCACAAAGATCTTTACGTCACAAAAGCTAGCTTACCAGCTTGGGCGAAACTGCACCCGAGATCCGAACTAAATGCTAACTAAAAGATTTCGAATCGTAACTAATCCAAACTGTAAAAATATCTAAGGGTATGCATGTATATTCCTATATCAGAAGGGATACACACGAGCTCAAGACCTGGAAGAGAGAAAACTATTCATTCTACATACTTCTACTGCAAGAAGACAACAAAAACTAGGTTTCACGCTCTTATTAGTATGTTGTATTTCTGCTACTTGATTAATATATATCAATAAAATCGACTTTGATCTCTTGCTTTCCGTAATATCAGCAAGAACTAGTTTTATTTACCAAACATATTGTACATATATGGTTTCCTTCAAATTAGTTTAGTACTGAACATTTTGTTTTGGTTGATCATGAATAATATTTGATTATCATAGGGTGCTCTATCATATCTATCTTATGGAAACACAGTACATTTTAAAATAATGGTTGTATTACCATCACCTGGTATATTACGTATTATGCCTCTGAAATTTTAAACATTACTAGATTTTTAGTAAGTGTTTTTGGTAATTATTTTTATCACAAATATGTAAATATGCTTTTATATATTTAGTATAAGATTGCATCCCAACAAAGTTATTCAATATCTTTTATTTTAAGTTTTTTAAAGAAAATTATTTTTATACAATTAAATAATTTTGTAATTAGTATTAAATATTATTATTGGCTCTATTTTCATTTATATAATTAAATAATGAAAATTATGTAATATATTTATAGTTCAAAAGCATAATTATATTATTACAGAAAATTATGTAGTTAATAATTTGACATATTATTTATTATATAAAATTTTAACTAACTGAAGTTATTAAAAACACACAAAATAACATAAATTAATTAGTTTTAAATATATTTTATTTAATTACTAAATAAAACATATTTAATAATAAAATTAATTTTAGTTTATAAAATAATTTTTGAAATTTATAATTTTGAAATTTAGATGAGTACAATTCTACCTGATAAAAATAAAATTTTAAAATAACAAATATTTATATTATATAATTATATGGTGATCAAGTTACTTAGAAGTTACTTTAATGCTTTTACGATTACAATTTTTATGGTTTATTTCAACAACCACGAAATTATTTATTAAGTACATGACTTGTTGAAAAATATAAAATAATTTATTTCAGTTTTTAATTTCAGTTATTTAATAAAAATATAACATATTTTTAATTATGATCACTCGTTAAAACATGGATTAGAAATTTAGAATCTAACATAATTATAAATAATGATTAGAATATATTTGATATTATGAAACTGAAGATATATAAAAATATAAACATAAAACCCAAAAGTGACATTTGAAGTAAATCTATCTCGTATATTATTTTAATATTTGAATTAAACAATTTACAATACTGGTCAATATTCTCCTCAAAACCTAATATCTTAATGTACTTAAAAATAATTATAAATGTCATTTACATTTAATTTAACTTGCATACATAGTTTAAAAACAAAAATTATGTAATAAATATAATTTTCAATAAACAAGTTTTGGGTCTAGTATTTTATTACATGTTCTTTGTGTGTTTGTTGTTGGAAGCATAGAGACCTGGTGTTTAGATTTCTCCATGGTGCAAGCCTTTTTGTCACTGAAAGCTTGAAGAGATGATATTT
>NC_027751.1:16676417-16693281 GCF_000695525.1 Brassica oleracea var. oleracea | reverse complement strand
TTCAAAATAGTCAAGAACCATTCTCGGAACGCTCTAAAGTTTCAATGGAGTTTCTCACTGAGAAGGACGAAGATCAATGATAACAAGTACTAGATTTCTTCATATGTACACTAACGATTCACAAGAACGAAGGCTGACTAAGCAGAGCAACCTCAACATTTACCCTCCACAGTACTGGTAAATCATTTGTCTTTCACGTATATTATGAAAACAAAAAAAGTAAATTGATATGAAAAAAACTTACAGGTGGCAAATTGTCAAAGAACTTCTAAGGATAACTTCGATGGAAACAAGCAAGGACTACAAAAAGATTGGTTAGTAAATAAATAGGGTTTCAATATATACTATAATTCAAATACAAGACTTATATGAAGCACAAAACACTTTTCTAAATGCACTTATTCAATTAATCCTGTTGCAGGCTTTTTTTTAAAAAAAAAACCTTGCAGGCTATTTATTCCGAAAATGTTGGAAAGTTTTAACATGGTTTAGCAATGCCCACATGGACCCTGAAGTCTACCTGAATGCAAGAAAATTTGATCCTTTTATATGGGATGTAAATTATATTTCTCATCTTGCGTTGTTTGTTCCAAATAATGTTTGTTTCATTTTGAATGTTTGTAGCAAGAACTAACGTAGTATGGACTGATACCAAACGAACTGATAATTGCTTGGTAAGACTCAATTATCAGGAAACATGAATATCCTCTTCTCCGTTAAGCTCTGATGAGATGCTGTTTCATTGAGTTTAATTAGCATTTCTTTTGTTTTAAGCTTCATCAAATTATGTACTCCATTCGATGAAAATAGCTCTTTTATTTTTCATTTGGTATTTAATGTTAATAATATAAAACTCTTTTATCTTAAGGTGTTTCTATAATGGCAATTTTAAAAGCAATTACTTGATTATAAAGTTAGCTCACTGCATTTATAAAATCTTAGTCTGAAAAATAAACATGTTTTAGCACATCATACACATTCTGTTGGATTTAATAAAGCTAATAACAGTCATAATAAATGACTGACAAATTTAATTAAAATAAACTAGAATCTAAATATTAACAAAATCGATAGCTGCCACACTGTATTGTCAATTATCCTCCTCCACAATACGACAGAACAAAATAACTTGGAGTCCTCTGGAAAGTAGACCATTTCACAATATTATTATGTGCTGAGGTGAAAGAATGTGGGCAAGAAAACCATATTTATATATATACATAAATAATCTACAGTCATGTTTTTTTTAGATTTCAAAACTAAACTTAGCAAATGAATGCAATACAATATGATACCCACTGTTATTTTAATACATAGACTATTGTAAACAAAGTGTTACTACGAAATTAAGTTTTTGGAGCGTTTTTAAAAACTAAATAAGCTCAAAAGAATATTTACATAATTCTTTTTTACTCTTTCACTTAAAAATCATTTAGATTGGGGGATTTTTTCAGACGACTCAAATTATATGTTTGTTTCAAATAATACATATATATTCTCTGTTTGCTTTCAAAGTATTATTCAAACTTACATTTATCAAAAAATAATAATATGTGATATACACCGTACTAATCCAAATGGTCAATAATATAAGCTAAGCTTCAAAGCTTTCACACTTATCCAATTACAACTCTCTCATGTGGACAAATGGCAACGACATCAAAAGAAATGAAATACATAAAATGAAATTGTCAGATCATACATTCAAATGTTAATTGACAATAAAAATTGTGATCTTCTAACAAATATTAAACTTTGTGTTATAATTAACCGACATTCCCTGTGAAAAATGTGAAGAGCTGTTTTTCACAATTTAAAGTTAAAACATATAATATTTATTAATACAATTTAAAGTTAATTTTTATTTCCAAAAAACTATTTTTTTGCTCAATAAATACAATATATTTTAATATAAAATAGTTTTATTGTAAACTCATCCGCCTCATGGACGGGCCAACCACTTGTTATATTTATTTTTAACCTTTGCAAAAGTGCAGCTTTCGCCATAATCGACTGAAGTTTATAGATGAGTTGCACGTGTGTGTGTTTTGTCTTCTATTTTTTTTATCAACTACGTGTGTGTGTTTTGTCTTTTGATCTTAAACGTAATATTGATTTCAAATTGGGCCTTAATTTGTTTGGGCCATGTACCAACCATTTTACTCGTTATGGGCTTTAACAATGAGAAAGTGAAAACTATATCATAATAATGAAAAACGAAAAAAAAAAGAAAGAAAACTAGCATAGTGGATTGGACAAAGGAAGAAAAAAACAGGTCGGGAGACAGAGACAATGGCAACGGCTTCTCCTCCATTGACCTCATCTCTCAAATTCACTTCCACTTCTTTCAGAACCAGAACCAGTCTCCCTACTTGTTCATTTTCTCCGAAGCTTCTTCGTCCCCTTCCGAGTTTTTCAGCGAAAGCTTCCAGAAAGCAAGTCGAGGTAACGATTTTTGTTGATTGG
This sequence comes from Brassica oleracea var. oleracea, assembly GCF_000695525.1. Taxonomy (NCBI): domain Eukaryota; kingdom Viridiplantae; phylum Streptophyta; class Magnoliopsida; order Brassicales; family Brassicaceae; genus Brassica; species Brassica oleracea. The sequence goes on along the minus strand of NC_027751.1, from coordinate 16,690,815 downwards.
CATCTGAATTTGAGGTGATGCTTAGCTGGTCGGGTGCTCATTTATTATATTTGTTTGAGGTGATGCTAGATAGTATTTGATCCTGACGAGAGGCTTAATAAGATTGGGGATGATGTTGACAAAGAAGCTCCCTTGTCAAGGCTTAAGCTCTTCTCACCTTGCAAGGTTCTAAACACAGTTTTTATAGAGTTCTTCTATACATCTCTTGTACTGTATCCTTACCAATCAAATACTCTTTTCAGATCAATGTTTTCTTGAGAATAACGGGGAAACGAGAAGACGGGTTTCATGATTTAGCCTCTCTGTTTCATGTAAGCTCTTCCTCCTAACACAAGTTTTTTTAATCTTTTCCATAATTTCTCATTTTTCCGCATTTTGACTTAGGTGATTAGCTTAGGGGACACAATTAAATTCTCATTGTCTCCATCAAAGTCCAAAGACCGTCTTTCTACCAACGTCTCTGGAGTCCCTGTCGATGCCAGAAACCTGGTGAGATGTCTTTAATGCTTCACCCAGATTGAACAACTGTTTCTAACGGCTGTGTTGTTTTTTTTTTGGCAGATTATAAAAGCACTTAACCTTTACAGGAAGAAAACTGGTAGTAACAAGTTCTTCTGGGTAAGACAATATAACATCATATTTAATAACACTTGTAAAAAAAAAAACTTATTATGTCTCTCTTCTTTTTTTGTATGGAAAGATTCATCTAGATAAGCAGGTGCCTACTGGAGCTGGACTCGGTGGTGGAAGCAGTAATGCTGCAACTGCACTCTGGGCGGCGAATCAGCTCAATGGAGGTCTTGTCTCTGAGAAGGAGCTCCAAGATTGGTCTAGTGAAATAGGATCAGACATTCCCTTCTTCTTCTCGCATGGAGCTGCCTACTGTACCGGGAGAGGTGAGGTATGCCTTTGCTGCTCTCCCTTTTGCGGCATTATTCTTGTTTTCATTATGCTATCTTATTTTATTTTTGCTGAATTATAATCTTAAGATTGTCCAAGACCTTCCTTCTCCTTTTCCTTTTGATCTTCCGATGGTGCTCATAAAGCCCCGAGAAGCATGCTCCACTGCTGAAGTTTACAAAGTAAGAACCTCATGATTAAGTGTTGACTTGTAGAAGCTTCTCTTCATGGGTCTTTGGCTTTTATTTTCTTTCTCAGCGTCTCCGTCTGGATCAGACAAGCAACGTTGATCCCTTAACATTACTGGAGAATGTCACCAACAACGGGGTATCTCAAAGCATTTGCGTAAACGATTTGGGTAAAGAGCTTTTAAATTTCAAGATTCAGTTTAGTACATGTACAAGGATTTTACATTTTCTGCACTTTCTTCACATTTCCAGAACTACCAGCATTTCAAGTTCTTCCATCTCTCAAACGCTTGAAGCAACGTGTAATAGCTTCTGGGCGCGGGGAATATGATGCTGTCTTTATGTCTGGGAGGTATACCTTTTTCTACAACTATATCTGTATATAGAGCCTCATTCATTGAAAATCTTCATAAAATGTCATCTAGTAGTTGAGTATACATACAGAGTACTGTTTGCTAGAATAATGAGAACCTTGGTGCTAAAGTTTTGACTTTGTCTTGCTAATATGCATAACAGTGGAAGCACCATAGTTGGTATTGGTTCGCCAGATCCTCCGCAATTTATATATGACGATGAAGAATACAAGAAGGTCTTCTTATCTGGTATGCTCTTTACAAGTAGTGGTTTCTCTTCTTCTGTATTTTGTAACATGTGAAGAACTAAATTCCAAGTAAACTCATTGCAGAAGCAAACTTTATGACTCGAGAGGCTAATGAGTGGTACAAAGAACCTGCGTCCGCAACTGCTACTACTTCTTCCTCTGAGTCTCGCCTAGAAATTCCCAATGAGATGTAACAAGTTTATGTCCAAATGATTTTTATTTTTTTTGGATTTCGTTCTCTCAAATTTTTATTACTGGTCTCATATTCTTAAAAGTCTGAGCTTGTCAAGCGTATCATCATTTTCAAGAGAAAACAAGAATGTTGTAGTATCATTTGTATATTAAAAGATTACTAAAATTGCACAAATGCAACAATAAAAAAAAGGTTATGCATGGTGAAAAAACTCATTATGAATGTTTGTCTAGTTAGATTGTGAATGATAATTTTTTTAAAAAGAGAGACAGTTGATAGGATTCATATACGTTACAGTATATCTTCTATTGTAAAGTTTTTAGGCGGAGCTGGCATCGGCCGAAAACTCTTAGCCGCCGGCTCATCCCGATGGTACCCGTAGCGAGTGGAGTATATCTTCTATTGTAAAATTACATTTGTTGATAGATATAATTCAAGGAACCACTATAAGCATTTATGTACCTGACGAATAACATTTTTTCATTGAATGGTCGTAATTTATTTTCCATTGATTTCTTGTGTTTTGATACAGTTTCAGTTTTTTGTCCACTTTTTTTTTTTATTAAAATAATATTTTTTACCCGGAGATACAAAGTATGTATATATCTATCTGTTAACATTCATTTTGTTTTCCGAAACGTTCAAGATCGGAAAGGCTTCCGGTACTTAGCTGTTGATTCCACTTAAACGCTTATCTTTATCTCTGTCAGAATTGCACACAATTATATGGCGAACTGGCAGATTAAATGTTGAGATAAAAATTGGTCTTAACGAAATGAACAAAATCACACGAAAATCGTATCATAAAAAAGAAGGAGCTGGAAATGTAGAGATTAAATAAAAGTAAGGTTGTGAAAGAAAGAGGAAAAATCATTTTTGTATCGAAGTAAAAAGAAAAAATAAATGGCAGAGATCTAGATGGCACCGGAGATAGGGAATGTGACAGACATGACCACCTCAACAAAAGTCGTCAAAGTGTTAAAAACATGAGACAATAACAATAATAATAATAATAATAATAATAATAATTCGCGACTCTTTCTTCTTTCTTCTTTCTCCATCGTCCCTCTTCTCTCAGATCGCAAAATTTCGCCGATCCGTGACCCCAATCTTCCAGAAGATCGGAGGCAGTTAGCCTCTTCGCGATTTTATCTTTATTTCGTGTATGAGAAATTAGGGTTTAAGCTTGTCCGTTTTGATCACATCTCCAGCCAGCCAGCCAGCCCCGGTGGCTTTTCTCCAAACCAAGTAAAAAGAGCTGGGGGCGAATCAGTCCCGATCCCGCCATTATCCTGGCGTCGCCGATCACACCAGGCTAGGATTCTGGGATTTCCTCCGTCCTCTTCTAGGCAACCCCCCTCGCACCCACACCTTACAGTTCATCGATTCCGTCGGATCCGATCGCAGCAGCGCCATGGACTCCTCCGTCTCGAGAGGAAACGTCGCCGCCGCGGAAGAGCCAGAGTATCTCGCTAGGTACTTTGTGGTGAAGCACTCTTGGCGCGGCCGTTACAAGAGGATCCTTTGCATCTCCAACGCGGGAATCGTCACGCTTGACCCCAACACCCTCGCGATTACTAATTCTTATGAGACTGGGAGCAATTTCGACGGGGCTTTGCCCTTGATTGGAAGGGACGACAACGCGGATACTGTTGGCGGTGAGTTTACTATCAGTGTTAGGACCGATGGGAAAGGCAAGTTTAAGGCTATGAAGTTCTCGTCTCGGTACAGAGCGAGCATTTTGACCGAGTTGTATCGGCTTCGTTGGAGCCTGATTAGACCCGTGGCTGAGTTTCAGGTGCTTCACCTTAGGAGACGTAACGCTGAATGGGTTCCATATGTAAGCACACTCCCTGAATGGTTTCGGACTAGGCCTTTAGCTGTTCAACATAGTTTAAAGTTGCAACTCTTTGTAAAAAAATTGCCTTCTTTTTTTTTACTATTCCAATCATTGAGCTTTTGTTATTAACCGAAATTACTTTTGATCTGCAGAAATTGAAGGTCACCTATGTTGGTTTGGAGCTCATCGACTCAAAGTCTGGTGATTCACGCTGGATTTTGGATTTCAGAGACATGGGTTCCCCAGCCATTATTCTTCTCTCTGATGCATACCGGACAAAATCTACCGACTCTGCTGGGTTTGTCCTGTGTCCCATGTATGGGAGAAAGTCAAAAGCTTTCAGAGCTGCCCCCGGGACAACAAATTCCTCCATTGTCGCAAGTTTGGTACTAATGTGATCCTTGGACATTGTTAAATCTTGTGAATGCTTTCGAATTGCTTTAATATTTAGTTAGGCGATGCAACATAGAAAATTGATGTTTGTAAATTTCATCTTTGCAGGCTAAAACCGCCAAGTCAATGGTTGGGGTGTTCTTGTCAGTCGATGGTTCTTTATCCCTGACAGCATCCGATTATATGACACGCAGGGGTACTTACAACCTCTCTTGCTTATGTGTCTTGTATAGTTCATCTGTCTTTTCTTAATCTTGTTTTTTAGTTTCTTTTGATCGCCACAGCTTATTCTAAACTTTACGATGCAGCTAAAGAGGCAGTTGGAGCTGAAGAAACTCCTAATGGGTGGTGGTCTGTTACTAGATTGCGATCTGCTGCTCATGGAACTTTAAACATGCCTGGACTAAGCTTGGCAATTGGTCCTAAAGGAGGACTTGGTGAACATGGTGATGCTGTACCCCTTCAGCTAATTCTTACCAAGGCCTCTCTTGTGGAGAGACGAATAGATAACTATGAAGTAAGTTGGCAACGCATTTTTGACATAATTTTTTATATATGACTAGTTTCTACTGCTTTGCTTTCATTGTTTTATTAGATATTCTTTTCTGTTATCTCAAAACCTTTCCATGATATGGCCGTGCCTTTAACTGAACATAAGTCAAGTAAGTTGCAACTTTTTAGGTGACTTGGTAATACTGAAAATGTCTAGGAAGAAGTTTACTTGTTCAGTTTGGTTTTGTCCTGTCAAATTCCGAGAATACTGCTTAGATTTGTGCAGGTTGTTGTCTTTCGTCCTCTATCTTCAGTAAGTTCACTTGTCCGGTTCGCAGAGGAGCCCCAAATGTTTGCTATCGAGTTCGGTGATGGATGTCCAGTACATGTGAGTTTGTTCTAATTCTATGCAACATATTTATTTCCTGATTATAAGCTAACCTCTGTGCCACATATTTTAGGTCTACTCGAGCATATCCCGAGACAACCTACTTGCAGCAATTCTTGATGTTCTGCAAACAGAAGTACGTAGAGTTATCATTTTTAGAAATAGATATGTTTGACATAAACAATTATTTTTTTCATATATGTATATGTACTTTGCTTTTGTTGCACCGGTAGAGCAGTATATTAATAAACGAGGGAAATATGATGCAGGGACAAGCCCCAATACCAGTATTACCAAGGCTTACCATGCCAGGTCATCGGATTGATCCTCCTTGTGGAAGAGTTAGTTTGATCTCTGGACCACAAAATCTTGTTGCTGATATGGAAACTAGCTCTCTACATCTGAAACATTTAGCTGCTGCTGCGAAAGATGCTGTTGCCGAAGGTGGATCGGTTCCTGGTTGTAGGGCTAGACTATGGCGTAGAATAAGGGAGTTCAATGCTTGTATCCCGTATACAGGTGTGCCGGCCAATATGGAAGTCCCTGAGGTGACTTTGATGGCATTGATTACAATGCTCCCATCAACTCCAAATCTCCCTATTGACGCCCCCCCTTTGCCAGCTCCTTCACCGAAAGCAGCAGCAACTGTCATTGGCTTTGTTGCATGTTTGCGTAGGTTGTTGTCCTCCAGGACTGCAGCATCCCATATTATGTCTTTTCCTGCTGCTGTTAATAGGATAATGGGTTTACTTAGGAACGGTTCTGAAGGCGTGGCTGCTGAAGCTGCCGGGCTTGTTGCATCCCTTATAGGTGGTGGGTCAGCAGATCTAAGTAGTGCACCAGATTCCCGAGGAGAAAAACATGCGACTATCATGCATACCAAGTCGGTTTTGTTTGCTCAACAGGGTTATGTAACGATCCTGGTTAATCGATTGAGGCCCACATCAGTCTCACCTTTGTTTTCGATGGCGATTGTTGAAGTCTTTGAGGCTATGGTTTGTGATCCACATGGAGAGACTACCCAATACACTGTTTTTGTAGAAATGCTACGCCAAATAGCTGCCCTACGACGCCGTTTATTTTCACTCTTTGCGCATCCTGCTGAAAGTGTTAGGGAAATCATTGCTGTTATAATGCGTACAATAGCCGAAGAAGATGCAATTGCTGCAGAGTCAATGCGTGATGCTGCTTTGCGCGATGGTGCTTTGTTGAGACATTTATTGAATGCATTTTCCCTTCCTGCCAATGAACGCCGTGATGTAAGTAGGCAGCTTGTTGCACTCTGGGCAGATTCTTACCAACCAGCTTTGGATCTACTGTCTCGAGTACTGCCACCCGGGCTTGTTGCATATCTGCATACACGTCCTGATGATGTTCTCGACGATACAAATCAAGAAGGATCATCAACGAATAGGCGGCATAAAAGATTACTTCAGCAGAGAAGAGGTCGCATAGCAAGAGGAACGGGTGCTGAAGATTTTCCTCTTCCCCTTGGTAACAGTGTTGAGACTGGTGATGCACCAAAGTCCGAGAACTTTCAAAGGCCTGCTGTAGAAACTTCCTCCGAAACTTCGAATCCGCAGGCCTCTGCTTTTCCAGGTGCTGACAGTACTACAGCAGGGGTTTCACAAAATGGGTATCCAGCATTTACTTCAAATTCGACAAATGCAAATGGGAATGAGCAGCATGATACAAGTTCATCCAATCTGGTTGGTTCTGAACCAAACTTGCATGGTATCCAGAATCCAGTTCTTCCAGCACCTGCTCAAGTTATTGTAGAAAGTACACCTGTAGGTTCGGGAAAGCTACTTCTAAATTGGCGTGAGCTTTGGCGAGCCTTTGGCCTTGACCATAATCGTGCAGACCTCATCTGGAATGAGCGTACAAGGCAAGAATTAAGGGAAGCTTTGAAGGCTGAGGTTCGCAACCTAGACGTTGAGAAAGAGCGCACCGAAGATATTTCCCCAGGATATGTGGCTGTGGAGTCCACAACTGGCCAGGGGACTATCCCACGTATATCTTGGAACTATTCCGAGTTCTCTGTTAGTTATCCTAGCTTGTCTAAAGAAGTTTGTGTTGGTCAATATTATCTCCGCTTATTGCTTGAGAGTGGGAGCGCTGGCAAGGCACACGATTTCCCTCTCCGTGATCCAGTTGCTTTTTTCAGGGCACTCTATCATCGCTTTCAGTGTGATGCTGATATGGGGCTAACTGTTGGTGGCGCTGTTCCAGATGAATTGGGTCCATCAGGCGATTGGTGTGACCTGAGTCGGCTTGATGGTTTTGGTGGAGGGGGAGGAGCGTCTGTTAGGGAACTTTGTGCAAGAGCGATGTCCATTGTCTATGAGCAACATTACAGGCTAATAGGTCCTTTTGAAGGCACTGCACATATTACAGGACTTATAGATAGGACAGATGATAGAGCATTGAGGCATCGCCTGATTCTTCTCTTGAAGGTATCATAGATTATAAAAGATAGCCTTTCCCAGTTTTTAAAGTTAATTTTTAGGTCGTCATATACAATATTGTCTTCATATAGTTAGACCACTTAGAGTATCGATCTCTTTTCAAGATTTGTTGCTTACTTTTTTTCTCGTACATGCAGGCTTTAGTGAAGGTCTTGTTAAACGTCGAAGGTTGTGTTGTTGTTGGTGGTTGTGTCCTAGCCGTAGATCTGCTGACGGTGGTTCATGAAAACTCGGAAAGGACTCCTATTCCATTACAGTCAAATTTAATTGCTGCTACTGCATTTATGGAACCACCTAAGGAATGGATGTACGTTGACAAAGGTGGTGCAGAAGTTGGACCTGTTGAGAAAGACGTCATCAGAAGCTTATGGTCTAAAAAAGAGATTGACTGGACAACAAAGTGTCGGGCTTTTGGAATGTCAGACTGGAAGAAATTGCGTGATATCCGTGAACTTAGGTGGGCAGTAGCTGTCCGAGTTCCAGTCCTCACACCCACACAGGTGAAACTATGGATTACTTTATGTGTGTGGCTTGCTTTTTACCATTGATTTTATCATCTTAAACTTTTCAAAAAAAATATACTTTTCATGTCCATTCCGTTGTTGTCTGTTCTCATTCTGACATGTTTATGCAAGACTCAATCTAATTGGTGAAAGACTACTCAGGTAGGGGAGGCTGCATTGTCCATATTGCATAGCATGGTTTCGGCTCATTCAGATTTGGATGACGCAGGAGAGATTGTAACTCCAACACCAAGAGTAAAACGTATCTTGTCTAGCACACGTTGTCTTCCTCACATAGCTCAGGTAATGCCTTCTTTCTCTGCTCTTGTTTTCCCCTATTTCGTAGCATCTGAGAGAGAAGTTGCAACATAAGTCCGTATTTGAATCTTGCACAGTTAGCTTTCCTCCACTCTAAAACTGAGAGTTGAGACTGCATTACTTTTAATTATCAACTAAAATCATTATAATTCGTTGTTAATCTGATGGTTTTCCAAATTTTGGAAAAGGCTATTCTTTCTGGGGAACCAGCTATTGTGGAGGCCAGCGCTGCTCTTTTGAAAGATGTTGTTACCAGAAACCCTAAAGCGATGATACGCCTATACAACACCGGTGCCTTTTACTTTGCCCTTGCTTACCCTGGATCCAACCTATATTCAATCGCACAACTCTTCTCGGTCACCCATGTGCATCAAGCATTTCATGGTGGGGAAGAAGCTACTGTTTCCTCCTCACTGCCCCTTGCTAAGAGAAGCGTATTGGGTGGTCTTCTCCCCGAGTCCTTATTATATGTGTTAGAGCGTAGTGGACCGGCTGCGTTTGCAGCTGCCATGGTATCTGATTCCGATACTCCTGAGATTATATGGACACATAAAATGAGAGCAGAACATCTTATATGTCAGGTATTTTATATATATCTTGCTGCGGGCTGTAGGTCATTTTCTTTTGATTATTATTTGTAAACTAATATATTTTTTTATCTTTGAGTTTTGATTTATCGTTTTCTCTCCTCAGGTTTTGCAGCATCTTGGTGACTATCCCCAGAAACTGTCACAGCACTGCCACTTTCTGTATGATTATGCTCCCATGCCACCTGTTACATACCCAGAACTTAGAGATGAGATGTGGTGTCATCGTTATTATCTCAGAAATTTATGCAATGATATTCGATTTCCAAATTGGCCAATTGTTGAACATGTTGAGTTTTTACAATCATTACTCGTGATGTGGCGCGAAGAGTTGACAAGGAAACCCATGGATCTTTCTGAAGAAGAAGCTTGCAAAATTCTGGAAATATCCCTGAATGATGTTTCAAGTGATGACCTAAACGGGAGGGGTCAAGTTGAGTTAAATGAGACATCTAATATATCCAAACAGATCCAAAACCTTGATGAAGATAAACTGAAGCGCCAGTATAGGAAACTTGCGATGAAGTATCATCCTGATAAGAATCCAGAAGGAAGAGAAAAGTTTCTGGCCGTTCAAAAAGCTTATGAATGCCTACAGGTACGTCAACCAAATTTTGATCATTGTCTGTATTTGAGATTTCTTTCAATTATGTGTCTAGCTTAGCATCATAGTCTGCTATTATACTTCTCTTTTAGAGCATTGGCGCATCTGCTTATATGTTGGAAAGTGCTAACATCTTGGATACTAGCAAATAATTCATGTTCAAGTCAATTGATAAATGCTAGACGTAGTAATTGCCTTGCGTCTTTCTTTAGTAGAGAAAATGGTGGTCAACTTTTTTTCATTTTTGGTGTTTGTACGACAAACTTGTCTATTAATCGGGAGTATGTGCATAACATTCTTATCTAATTTGCAATTTATGAGCATGCTCAACTTTTAGCTTAAAAAGACCAGTGTTTCTTCAATCTATGAAACTCTTGTTTTACTCAACTCCATACTATAATCTAGTGTTATATTTGATTTTTCTGGAACTAGTTTTTAGATTTTATTATACTAAATTCTTCCATTCTTCTACTTATAGGCAACAATGCAAGGACTGCAAGGTCCTCAACCTTGGAGGTTGCTGCTTTTACTGAAAGCGCAGTGCATCTTATATCGGCGTTACGGACATGTGTTGCAGCCTTTCAAATATGCTGGCTACCCAATGTTACTTGATGCAGTTACAGTGGACAAGGAGGATAACAACTTTCTGTCTGACGATAGAGCCCCTCTCCTTGTTGCAGCATCTGAGCTTGTTTCATTAACGTATTTCTCTTGCTAAAATTTTGCAGTTTTAATTTTGTTCATTTTCATGCCTTCAAAGTTATCGTTTTACCTACTTCATTTTCTTGTATTTACCATGTCAGCTGTGCTGCATCGTCATTGAATGGTGAAGAACTAGTGAGAGATGGTGGTGTGCAGCTTCTTTCGACTCTTCTTACCCGCTGCATGTGTGTGGTTCAGCCAACAACTTCACAACACGAACCAGCTGCAATCATTGTCACAAATATAATGCGTACATTCGCTGTAATAAGTCGGTTTGAGGGTGCAAGGGCTAGAATTCTAGAGTTATCCAGTCTGATTGAAGACATTGTGCACTGCACGGAATTAGAACTTGTGCCTGCAGCCGTTAATGCTGCTCTTCAGTCTATTGCCAATGTTTCCGTCTTCCCCGAGCTTCAGCAGGGTCTGCTAAGGGCCGGTGCCTTATGGTGAGTTGTTTTCTTTCTCTTTGTTGTCGTCAATATGTTCTTGTTCAGTTATATTTGACACGAACTTTTTTTAGTCTTTATTACACTCAATTGTACCTTTGCTTGTGTATAACAAATGGCTGTGCGTCTGTTCGATCAGGTACATTCTCCCATTATTACTACAGTATGACTCAACTGCAGAGGAATCAAATTCCGTCGAGTCTCACGGGGTTGGAGTTAGCATTCAAATCGCCAAGAATGAGCATGCCGTACAAGCATCACAAGCCCTATCAAGGCTTAGTGGACTGTGTGCAGATGAGGGTTTGACACCTTACAATGCAACTGCGGCTGATGTTCTCAGAGCATTGCTGACTCCAAAGCTTGCTAGTTTATTGAAAGATGAAATTGCCAAAGATTTGTTGACCAAACTTAACACAAATTTGGAGACACCAGAGGTAAATGTTTATCGTTTTCTGAATTTTTAGTCTGACCAGCTTAAAAATATTGAAATGAGTGGTTCATAAGCATTTTCAAATTTCCATGTACATTTGGTCTATACTTAGTTTAAGATTTGTCACTCTCATATTTAAATATATGTTTGATGTCACCATATTGCTGAACTTTCTATTGTTAAGATTCTCTCTATATGCACATATGAAAACTTGCTGAACACTTCACTGAGTTTTAAAAGGATGTTGAGGTTTTGGCTGGATAGACTGTGACTGTATCAAATTTTGTTTCACAGATAATCTGGAACTCTGCAACTCGATCAGAGCTTTTAGATTTTGTGGATCAGCAACGTGCCTGCCAGAGCCCTGATGGTTCATATGATCTGAAAACTGCACAATCTTTTGCATATGAGGCACTGGCGAAAGAGGTCTATATTGGCAGTGTTTACTTGAAGGTGTATAATGATCAACCCGACTCAGAAATCAGTGAACCAGAAGTATTCTGCAATGCTCTAATCGACTTTATATCATCGTTAGTGCATACTGAGTTGCCCTCGGTTTCTGAGGACCAAAACTTGATTGAGGACAGCAGCTCATCTATTGAAACTCCGGAACTTGAAAGTACTGTCGCAGAACCCTCACTGGTTGAAGGACATTCCGATCATCAAACGTCAGCTGAGGGAATGAAAATGGAAGGGAAATCTCTGATTGATAACCTCCAATTAGCTTTGACTGCTCTTCAGGTACTCATATGCAACATGTGAATGCATAGCTAGAAAGAAGTCAGCATGTCTGACCTTTTATTTGGTTTTTTTTGTTTGTGTTTGTGTAGAACTTGCTTACAAAGTATCCAGATCTGGCTTCAGTGTTTTCGTCTAAGGAGAGATTATTACCGCTCTTTGAATGTTTTTCAGTACCCATTGCATCAGAAACTGATATTCCGAAACTGTGTCTGAATGTTCTATCTCGTCTTACGGCTTATGCTCCTTGCTTGGAGACAATGGTATCTGATGGATCTAGTCTTCTTCTCCTCTTGCAAATGCTTCATTCTGCACCTTCTTTTCGCGAGGGTGCTCTCCATGTTCTTTATGCTCTGGCAAGCACACCGGAACTTGCTTGGGCTGCTGCAAAACATGGTGGTGTAGTATACATTCTGGAACTTTTATTGCCTTTGCAAAGTAATGATTCTTAACTCTTTTTTCTTTTTCCCAATTGCTTCCTAATTGCATGCAATGGCATCCATGACACAAAATGATCTTGTGCAGAAGAAATTCCCATTCAGCAAAGAGCTGCAGCGGCTTCTTTGTTAGGGAAGCTTGTCGCACAACCAATGCATGGGCCTAGAGTTGCTATCGCGCTAGTTAGATTCCTTCCAGACGGTCTTGTATCCATTATCCGTGATGGACCGGGAGAGGCTGTTGTACATGCTCTTGAGCGGACCACAGAGACTCCAGAACTTGTGTGGACACCAGCAATGGCTGCATCCTTATCTGCACAGATTGCGACCATGGCATCTGACCTTTATCTTGAACAACAGAAGGGTTGTGTAATTGAATGGGATGTACCCGAGCAATCACCTGGTCAACCAGGAATGAGAGACGAACCACAGGTTATCTCTTATTTATTTAAACTGATACATGAATCATTGCAGTAGTGAAATAGTTCTTTTGTGTGGAAGCATAATTCGTAACGCAAGCTATCTTTGTAGGTTAGTGGAATCTATGTCAGGCTTTTCTTAAAAGATCCCAAATTTCCTTTGAGAAATCCAAAAGGATTCTTGGAAGGACTGCTGGAACAGTATTTGTCAGCGATGGCGGCAACACATTACGAACAACATCCTGTTGACCCTGAGCTCCCTCTCCTTCTCTCTGCTGCATTGGTTTCTTTGTTGCGTGTGCATCCTGGACTTGCTGATCACGTAGGAACTCTAGGGTATGTCCCCAAACTTGTCGCTGCTGTGGCGCATGAGGGCAGGCGGGAAACGATGTCTAGAGGAGAAGTGAAGGATGAAGAAATTGGCTCTGATGGAGCGCAAGAGACGGGCGAGCCCTCAGCACTACCTGGGCAAACTCCTCAAGAACGTGTGCGACTTAGCTGCTTACGTGTTCTACATCAACTAGCCGCTAGTACCACCTGTGCGGAAGCAATGGCTGCAACTAGTGCGGGAAATGCCCAGGTTCACTACTATATTCACTCTCTTACTAAGCACATGATATTAGTGGTTAAAACGTTGTGACATTGTAATGACTCTCAAGTCGATTGAACACCAGGTGGTTCCACTTCTGATGAAAGCAATAGGATGGCTTGGTGGGAGCATTTTAGCACTTGAGACACTTAAGCGTGTTGTTGTTGCTGGAAATCGAGCAAGAGATGCACTTGTTGCGCAGGGTCTAAAGTGAGTCATACTTTTAATTTATAAGTTGGTCTTTGGTGGTCATGAAACCTAGGTTAATACAACACTAAAACGTGAGAAATTGGTAGGGTTGGTCTTATTGAGGTGCTTCTTGGGCTGCTTGACTGGAGGACGGGGGGAAGGTATGGGCTCAGCTCTCACATGAAATTGAATGAATCGGAAGCATCTATCGGGCGGGTGCTTGCTGTTGAGGTTGGTATCAATTTGTTGATAAAGGTTAGTTCTCTTTTAAATTTGTTATTGATGAAATAGTTTTATTATCTTCGTATAGGTGCTGCATGGTTTTGCAACAGAAGGGGCCCATTGCTCAAAAGTGCGTGAGATACTTGACGCTTCGGAAGTAAGTACTGTTGTGAACATCAACGTCTTGTTCAGATTTGTTCTGTAAATATTAATGCAAGTTGTTGAATTGATGACAGGTGTGGAGTGCATATAAAGACCAAAAGCACGATCTCTTCCTCCCATCGAACACGCAGTCAGCGGCGGGAGTGGCTGGGTTTATCGAGAGCTCATCCAACAACAGTCTCACTTACGCGCTTACTGCTCCACCTTCTTCTTCTTCGTCACCTTGACCATCTGTGTATCCTTCCTTTTTGTAAAGTCACATCAGTTTCCTTTTCTTGCTTCTTTCTACTGAGAAGATATTGTCGTTTGTAAATGTTTGATGAGAAATGTTCGTACGGGATTCAGTTGATCGGAATGATGAACTTCAAGATGGGTGACTAAAGACGTTTTTATTAGAATCCGACAAAGGGTTACAAGATTGATGGGAAATAAGGAGACAAGATTTGAGGTCTAAGCAACAAGATCAGAATGATCGTTTAGAAACCCTAGATCTAGCCGCTTAGTGTGTAGGTTGTCCAAAAGTCCTTTTGCTCGTTGCCTCCTCCTCCCCTCTTATAGTGCCTCTGTTCGTGATGCCCTAATCGCACTT
>NC_027751.1:16675073-16676405 GCF_000695525.1 Brassica oleracea var. oleracea | reverse complement strand
GAGCTGCGTCTTTTCATGATGCGTTGTGTTTTACTCGGGAGGTAGAATTCTCTGGTTTTAGAGCCCGGGCGGGAACTAATGCCAGTGACAACTTGTTTTGCCAGCGTGTGATTTTAGTCGCCTGTCGCGTCTAGTCGCTCCGAGCTGCGTCTTTTCATGAAGCATTGTATTTTTACTCGGGAGGTAAAGTTCTCTGGTTTAGAGCCCGGGCGGTCTTCGGATGATTAATTCTGTTGAGTCGGTTTAGACCAGAACCGGAGATTAACTTCAGTCCGATTTTCTGAATTGAAAACCGGTTTGAGCGAGAAACTGGACCGTCGCGAGTAGGTTTCTGGGCATTTAGGCGGCCTTTGAGGCCCATTTAGGCCTTTGTAGACCTAATGATGGCGCTTCGAAGAATGCGCCTCGTTTTTGCTATAAATAGGCTTCTTTCCTTCACTTTCGTCATTCATCTCTGCAAAATCAGGTATTCCGCTTTCTCTCCCTTCTCTCTACTTTTACTTTCTCTTTCTAGGTACGTCTTTCTCCGCATAGACTCCGTCGGTATCGTCTGGCGTCTGTAGTCGTCCCCTAAATCCGAATCATGTCCCTGAGAAGTCGTTTGTCGCGAGAAGAAAAAGGAAAAGGGGTCGCGGATTCTCCGAGTCCGACCAGAGACGAGCAGGTGGCCGACAGCCCGCTGGATGATTTCGACTTGATTCATTGCGACGCTCTTCGGGATTCAGACAACATGACCCTATCTCAACGCCTTTTGGTCGCTGACGCTCATAAGATGATTCGTGAAGAAAGGGCAGGTCGCATTGAAGTCGGGAACAGTGAAGGGGGTGGTAGCGGCTCTGAAGCATCTAGCCAAGCCTCAGGGTTGTCGGGACGATCTAGTCGGAAGATTCCATTCGATCGGATAGACTGCCGGCCGACGATCTATCATCCTGGTGGGATCTTCGAAGAAATCGGGCCTCTCCCGTCCGAATTGCTTCGTGACCCGCAGGCTCAGTCATGGGAGAATGTCTTCGATTCTTGCTCCTCCCACAAGACGGTGAAGGACTTATTGAGGCGAAGTGGAGGTGCCGGCGTCACATACATCATTCCTTCTAGGGGACAGCGTCCTTGGTCGCCTCCGATTGGCTATCAGTGCGTCTATGAGTCGTATTTTGGGGACCATACGAAACTCTGGTTTCCAATTCCCCGACTGATCACGTCGTACGCATTTCGTCGGGACATTGCCATTTGTCAGTTGCTCAACGGGTCATTGCGCACCGCGGTAATGCTAATGGTGATGGCGGCGGAGATAGACGTTTCGATGAGTGTGAGAGTATTCGAAGAGTTGACTTT
>NC_027751.1:16672244-16673512 GCF_000695525.1 Brassica oleracea var. oleracea | reverse complement strand
TTCAGTTGATCGGAATGATGAACTTCAAGATGGGTGACTAAAGACGTTTTTATTAGAATCCGACAAAGGGTTACAAGATTGATGGGAAATAAGGAGACAAGATTTGAGGTCTAAGCAACAAGATCAGAATGATCGTTTAGAAACCCTAGATCTAGCCGCTTAGTGTGTAGGTTGTCCAAAAGTCCTCTGGCTCGTTGCCTCCTCCTCCCCTCTTATAGTGCCTCTGTTCGTGATGCCCTAATCGCACTTATCCTTTGGGCCCTGTCACCAAAGGCCGAGTATGCGGGCCTTGGTGTTATTTCGTCCAAGCCGAGTACAACTGATCATCTTAGCCGACTGGCTTAAAGTACTCTAGAGTCGAGCCGACGTCTTTAGCCGCTAAGCCGACTAAACTCAGTCGAAATTGTCGGGCTGCAGCCTGTTATTTGATGGGCTTTGTGGAGGGATGTAATCCATCTCCTACAAAAAAAGTAAAAAAAAATAATGTGGTTTTTATTTGGTTGCTACCAAAGATTCATAATGTTGATTAGTTTTGGGTTTTTTCGATGATCAGGGAGATCAATAAGAAAGATGTTGGAAAATGTGGTTCTTGCTTATTACTACAAGTGTTTGTTTATACAGAGTAAGATACGTACATACTTTTAAAGATTTCGCTTTTAACTTATCCAACCAAGGTTACACCATCAATAGAAAAGCACAACATTGAGAATGAGAGTCGATTTCGAGGGTTTCGATAAGCTGTAAGAGGAAGACAGAGGAGAGGAGAGAAGCGCTTATTAGGTTTTTAGGTGATCCGTGTTACATCTTTGAATGAGACGGGTCGGATGGGTTATGGTTAGTTGATTTGGTTAAAGTGTTTTTGACTTTAATCACGTTTTATATAAATAGAAAATAAATTATTTTTGTAACAGTGAGTACCGTATATCATATTTTTTTTAGGAGAGATGAGATTATGGTCAAATTATTGAGGTGGAAGTGAATGTTAGGCATCTCGGAGAGGGACATTCCCAACTAGAATTTGAGGAGATAAAGTTGCCGCCTCCTCTGATATTTCATTCTCCGCAGGAATCCAATCACTCTTTTCTCCGGTAAGCTTTATTTAGCCTCTCTCTCTCTCCTTTCCTTTTTTTTTTTTTTCTATTTTATAATGATGCTTTTAGAGAGAATTCAAAATGATGCTTTTCTCATGAATCATTATTGAACATGTAATCTCTGTCTGAGAACCAAGTATTTTATATAGAGAAGCAAAAAAAAAAAAAAAAAAAAAA
>NC_027751.1:16667193-16672176 GCF_000695525.1 Brassica oleracea var. oleracea | reverse complement strand
AATATTTTATAAAAAGAAAAAAAAAAAAAAAAAAAAAAAGGAATGATGTTGTTCAAATTATTATTCTGGAACATATTTTGAGCAACGAACGAATCTGACGATTTTTCTCCAGAAAAAAGATGCAGAGGAATGGGGTGAGAAGAGCACATTCTTTATGGCGCAAGAGTTTAACACACAACTTGCCTCATCATCCTTCTATTGACAAGTTCCAGGGAAGAGATTATTGCAGCACCTCAAACAGTTGCAAGTGAGTGCTCTCATTCCTTTTTTTATTGGATGTTGAAGGCATCTTCCATTCTTATACTCTTCTTTTGAGTTTCAGCGATGATAAAAGCTTCGGCAAAGAGTCATTTCCATGGAAAAGGCATTCTAGGAAAGTATCTCAACGACAACTTCTATTTGGGAACTCAACAGTTTCTGGGACTCTATGGGAACCAAAACATTTTCACACCTTTAGCAATGACAAGGTAATTTCCAGGAGCATAAATATCTCCAAAATGATTAATCTTTTCTTAAAAAAAGTTTCTTACTCTTATTCTTCAGAGATATCGTGCTGTTGAGATATCGTGCTGTTGCCACTGCTGCAAAGGAGCACTCTTGAGATATCGTGCTGTTGCCACTGCTGCAAAGGAGCATTCCATCCCTGTCCGTGGGTAACGTGTTTCTATTTGCTTCTTTCCCTACTTTAGTTCTTTAACCTTAGTTATTATTTGATTATGTGCTTTATGGTTTCTCACCTTCTCTCATTTCGATGATAATATTTTCCAATGTTGAAGGTACGTATCTTGCGTGGTCGGGTGTCTAGTGGAAGGAGCGGTTCCACCCTCAAAAGTAGCGCATGTCGTTAAAGAGCTCTATGACATGGGCTGCTTTGAGATTTCTCTTGGTGATACAATTGGAATCGGCACTCCTGGTATTTGTTTTCTAAGTGTTCCTTCCCCTCATTAATCAATTTTCTCTGTTCTGAATTGTTTTTCTTTTTTTTTTAACAGATTCTGTTCTTATAAAATGAATCAGGTTCTGTGGTTCCCATGCTTGAAGCCGTGATGGCAGCTGTGCCAGCGGAAAAGCTGGCTGTTCACTTCCACGATACCTATGGACAAGCTCTTGCAAACATATTGGTATCTCTCCAAGTAAGTCTAAGAAAATAGAATTTTATAGAAATTCTTTCATTTATGGGTTTGACTGACATGTGTTTGTGGAAAAAAATAATAAAAACAGATGGGAATAAACATAGTAGACTCATCAGTTGCTGGATTAGGCGGTTGCCCATCATACCAAAAATAAGTATGGAAAAGTTGGTAAAATAGAACAAAATTTCAATATGTTTCTCTTTAGCATAAAAGTCAACCTAAGTTTGTTCTCGTAGTATAATATCTATTCTATTTCACAACTTCACTTCATGTGTGATTTTTAAGTTGGACCATTTTAAATAAGTTTATTAATTGCATATTTGTTGTTATCTTCATAATATCCCAACAATATATCCTTATTCAATTTAATATCCTCATTAATGATTAAATAATTCTTACTAAACACAAATCTAATTATTTCATTAATGGGTAGCATTTCATATATTTAGACTCTCGATTTATTATCTTATTGATTATACCAAATGGTCTTAATTGAATTTTTCCGTGGAAGCTATGACATTTCATATAAACATTTATTTGAAAACTATGCCATTAAAGAACATTTGTTAGAAATTTTTTCTTTCTCGCGCTGTAAATCTAACATATGTTATTTGATATGCAATATACTTTTAATATTGTTGTGCTATTATTGACAATTATACGAAATCATACTCTTAGTATGCTAATTTATTTTATTATTTAACCAAATAATTAAATTAATAGTATTTTATTGTACTTACTAAAAATAAACTATTCAAAGAAAAGTTTATAAAACTAATCGTTTTTAATTATTATTTTCCTGTTTTTATAAGAAATTACCAAACAATATATAGTTGAGATATTTTTCAAATCCTAACTACCATCATTATACTTATTTTAAATTTATAATGCATATATTTTGAAAATAATATCTAGGATAATAATATTGACTACGGTTAATTAATATTTCGACAATGTCTTAAACATTGTTTGGTAACATTTTCAATACAACATTTAGACCAATATTAATATCAATACCTTTTCTCTTTTTCGTTTACCGTCAATGTTATGACATGTGAATTAATATTGGCATCCACCATTAAAAAAAACTAACATAGAAACGGCCTCATTTTGGGAAAAAGCAAAACTAACTAAATTATTTCAAAATGATGATTAAGCAATACTAACCAATAAAATAACAACAAATGTTTATAATAGCACAATATAAACTTTAAGCATAAACCAACATATTTCTTAATATATCATATACATAATTTTAAAATTTGTTAAAATAGTTTATTGTTTGTAAATAAGTATATAGTTTTTTTTTATATATGTTCACTTTATATAGTTTATTAGGATTGCAAATAAGTACTAAGTATATAGTTTTTTATATATGTTCACTTTAAAAATAATTTTTTTAATAGTTTATTAATTGATAAATATTCATTTTAAAAATATAGACATAAATGTATTAAATTTTTAATGAGGATTGATATATGCTAAATAATTTAAATATCAATATAATGTACTTAAATATATTTATTTATAAATATTCAAAATAAATTTATAGTTGATAATTTAGATTTGCATTGATGAAATTCAGATGATGCATAATTATACTAACTAAATTCTAAAATTTGCGATAAAAATCTCAACTTTAATATTAATATAATTTTAAGATGCACAATTCTTTTTAAAGAGTCTTAGATGATTGATTCATATAACTTACTTTGGAAAATATAACATATATTTGGCAAACTATTATAGACATATAAACATACACAAGTACACTAAATAATTATATCTATAACCAAATACAATTGAAAATGGTCCATATAGTAAAATATGATCAAATGAAAAATAACTTATGTAATGTATTATTCAATTGGTTTAACTTCTAAACACAATATAAATAGTTAACATACGCTCAAACATGGAAAACTGTTGATCATTTATACTATGTTAAAAATGAACAAAATCCGCGCGGTTACGCGGATCAAAACCTAGTATTCTATTAAAACCGAAGTACAGAATAATATTTGCATATTTTTAAGTATTTTTACAGATTTTCATTCAATTTTTAACTAATTCTAATCACTTTATTTATTTAGTTTTCTAAATAATTCGACATCATTTATTACAAACATAATTTAGATATGAAGTGTTTTATTCTATCTTTTACATTTTTTTTATCACTCTTTTTAACTACTTCATTAATTATCTTTTCTATAATATTTTGACAACATATATTTACATATTAACCATAATAATTTGACATCTTTGAATGAAACAGATTTATTTGTGACAAGAATTCAAAATGGTTAACAAAGAATTTTTTTAAAAAAATTACAGAATCAGTTAGGCATAGACATTTGGATACCCGTTCAAGTTCGGGTTGTTTCTTTTGCGTATCGTGTTTTTGGGTTTTGAAATTAGGCTACATTCGAGTATTATAAATTTTCGGATGGGTTTTGAGTCAGGTCCTTCCAAGTCCTGATAAATTAGGTTTTTAGTGTATAGAAACTCGAAAATATCCAAAATTTTAGTATCTGAAACAGACTTGAATATTTGTACCAAAAGTAAACAATACTAACCGATTCTAGACATGTATTTTGAATCCAAACTAAAAATAAACGTAGTACCCTATGCGGTTCAATTCTAATATATATAAACCTAAAAATACTCAAATACTTATACAACTATATGTAACACTAATAATAAAAAAAAATATTAATTCATAAAAAATTAAAAATGAACATTCGCACATGAGTACGGATGTTAATCTCGAGTGTTTGCTTAAAACCCAATATAACCCTTGTTTTATCATTTAGTAATTTAAAAACTATTTTTTTTTTTAAAACTAATTTCTATATAAAAATTAGAAACAAAAACCTAACTATGGTATTTTATGTGTATATGTAGCATAATTTCTCTATAATATATAATAAATATGACTGTGCACAAAAAAAAAAAAAGTAATAAAAATGACAAATATAAATAGAGTAGAGAATTCGGCCAAAAAAACACTCAACTTTGCACGAATTGCCAAAAGAAACATGAATTTTTGGGCTGACCAAAAAAACACCAAACTTTCATTGACTTTAAAATTAATTAACAATGTTTTCGTTGACTTGCCAATTTAGCACGCCGTCAACAAATTTAACAGAAATATTTGACGTCGTTTATTGTTGGCGTTAAGTGAAACGACGTCGTTTTCAAATGAGATGAAACGACGTCGTTTTACATGATTTGAAATTAAAAATATGTAGACCCCTGGATTCGAACCCAGGTTGTTTGGTCAAATGGCAAGGTCTTTTACCACTAGGCTAGTGGAACTTTCAATGTTCTTACTAACATGTTTACTTTTATGTGGTACTAATTGAAAATAAAAATATTCTCTAAAAACTTAAAAAAATCTTTAAAATTGCAAAAAATTGAAAAATAAGAAATTTTTTATAAAATCAATTTTGAAATTAAAATTGAAAATAAATTTTATTTTTCTTTTTAAAAAATAAAAACTCTTCCAAAATTTTCTATAAAATTAAAACGAACTTTAAATTCCAAAAAATTGAAAAAAAATAAAGAAATTTTTTATAAAATTAATTTTGAAATTAAAATAGAAAATAAAATTTTATTTTTTCTTTTCATAAAATAAAAAATCTTTCAAAATTTTCAATTTTTTTAATACATTTGCTAAAAGTTGAAATTAATTATACACACATAAAAAGTTGATAGTTGTAACTTTAATTTTTTGCATTTTATTATAATTTTTAAAAAATTTGGATTTTTTTAAAAAAATGAAAATTTTGGAAACTTTTTGACTTTTTAAAGAAAAGGAAATATTTTAATTTTAATTCAAAATTAATTT
>NC_027751.1:16647141-16666849 GCF_000695525.1 Brassica oleracea var. oleracea | reverse complement strand
TTGAAAGTTCCACTAGCCTAGTGGTAAAAGACCTTGCCATTTGACCAAACAACCTGGGTTCGAATCCAGGGGTTTACATATTTTTAATTTCAAATCATGTAAAACGACGTCGTTTCATCTCATTTGAAAACGACGTCGTTTCACTTAACGCCAACAATAAACGATGTCAAATATTTCTGTTAAATTTGTTGACGACGTGCTAAATTGGCAAGTCAGCGAAAACATTATTAATTAATTCTAAAGTCAATGAAAGTTTGGTGTTTTTTTGGTCAGTTCAAAAGTTCATGTTTCTTTTGGCAATTCGTACAAAGTTGAGGTTTATTTTGGCCGAATTCTCAAATAGAGTAACATATCCTTGGCTCAAAAGGCCGGTAACGGGTGTGTTTAGGGTTGTACAAAAAAAAAAGTGCTTGTCGTCGTCTCTCACTGAAACCCAAATCGCCAATATGATGCGGTTCTCTCCAATTCCACCATTACTCTCACAGTTGAGACTGGCTCGGAGAGCAGCAGCATCCGCCTCTTCGCGTTTCTCCTCCACGGTCTCTGCCCCTTACCCTAACCTCTCAGACTGTGAACAGCAGGTGAATAACAACTTCGATTTCAGTCTCTCCAATATCAATCAAACCGGCCTTCTCCGAGTCCTCAACAGTGCCAAAGACGACCCAAACCTCGCTCTCTCGTTCCTCCGCCAGCTCAAACAAAACGGGGTCCCGCTTAACCTCAACGCGTACGCAGCTCTCGTCAGAATCCTCTCCCGCTGGCGGTTAGACAGGAAGTTAGATTCGGTGCTGGTCGAAGTAATTACGAACGAGGAGGAGCGTGGTTTCTGCGTGATGGAGCTGATGGAAGCAATCGGGGAAGAAGAAGGTGCTGACTCCTCTAACTTCCTCTTGGCTCGAGTCTCCGGCGCCTTGGTTAAAGCCTACGTCGGCCTCGGTATGTTCGACGAAGCTATAGATGTCTTGTACCAGAGCAGACGCCTGGGCTGCGTCCCTGGCATCAAGTCGTGCAACTTCTTGATGAACCGTTTGGTCGAGTTCGGTAGAACCGATATGGTGGTGGCTCTTTTCCGCCAGCTTAACCAGCTTGGCCTGCCCGCGAACGACTACACTTACGCGATTGTGGTTAAGGCCTTGTGTCGAAAACGCGATTTGGACGGAGCCGCGAGGCTGCTCGAAGAGACTTCCAGCGTGTTTGCTTATACGACTTTTATTGAAGGGCTTTGTTTGAACGGCAAGACAGAGATGGCTTTTGCTTTGATTGACGACCTGGTAGATGCGAAAGCTCTCTCTGGTGACGCGCTTGGGTTCGCGTTCGGGATGCTGGTTCGCGGATTCTGCAAGGAGATGAATGCAGAAGCCGCGGAACAAGTTATTTTCAAAATGGAGGAGTTTGGTATCGGTCCTGATGTTTACGCTTGCTCGGAGATTATCGATTTGTACTGCAAAAGCTTGGAGTTGGATAAAGCTTTGAGAATCGTGGATGCGATGCTGCAAAAGGGACTGAGGATCAACTGCGTGATCGTGAGTTCGATCCTCCATTGCTACTGTAAGATGGGAGCGTTGCGTGAGTCCGCGATGTGGCTGGGAGCGTTGAAAAGGTTCCAAGAGTTCAAAGAGATGGATGTTTTCCTGGACGAGGTGTGTTACAACGCCGCGTTCGAAGCTCTTAGCAAGCTCGAGAGAGTGGAGGAAGCTATGAAGCTGCTCGAAGAGATGATGGATAAAGGAATGGTTCCTGATGTCGTCAACTACACGACTCTGATCGACGGCTACTGCCTTCAAGGCAGATTCGCCGATGCGCTCGATTTGTTTGATGAGATGAGAGCAAAGGGCACGGATCCTGATGTGATCACGTACAACGTGATTGCCGGTGCGCTCGCCAGGAACGGTCATAGCGAAAAGGCGGTTGAGATTTACATAGCTATGAGAAATGAAGGTGTAGAGCCCACTGCTGTGACCCACAGTGTGATCATCGACGGCCTCTGTTCCGCGGGTAAATTAGAAGAAGCCAGAGAGTTCTTCACGAGTCTTGAAGACAAGTGCCCCGAGAATTACGCCAGCTTGGTGAAAGGCTATTGTGATTCCGGCCTTGCTAAAGACGCCTATAGAAAATTTGTTGAGCTAAACTCTCCTCTGCCCAAGAACCTGTGCTTTAAACTGTTTACCGCTCTCTGCGACGAGGATAATAAGAATTGTCAGGGCAAAGCTCTGAGGGTGCTGAAAAGGATGTGGGCTTATGGAGTCGAACCCGCGAGGAGCATGTACGGTAAAATGATAAGTAAGGTAGATAGCGTGAGGGAAGCCGAGCTGGTGTTTGACAAAATGGTTGGGAGAGGAAACCTCCCTGATCTCGTTACTTATACGATCATGATTCAGACGTACTCTAGGCTAATGGAGTTGCAGAAAGCCAGTGATCTTTTCGAAGCGATGAAGCAGAGAGGGATAAAACCTGATTTGATAATATACACGGTTTTGTTTCATGGTTATCTGAGGTTGGATAGAGAGATGGGTTGCGTTCTTCGAGGAGAAGCGAAACAGATTTGGAAAAAGTTAGGAGCTGCTTGTATAGAACCAGACGTTAAGATGTATACTGTTCTGATGAATCACCATTGCAAGATTGGCAACGTAGATATCGCCACGGACATCCTTTATCGAATGATAGAGTGTGGGCTGAAGCCTGATAATGTGACCTACAATGTTCTAATATCTGCTTGTCATCGCAAAGGATGCACAGATGCACTTGTTACCGAGTTGTCAGGAAAGGATATTACACTGCCTGAACATTTGTTTGCTGTAGTTAAGCGTGCTATGAAGACCAGGAGATCTCAGTATCGGAAATGAAGAGTGTATATTTGAAAGGTCAAGCATGGATTTGCAAGTGATCTATATATTTAATTTTGCATCTTATTTGGAGGCAAAAAAAGGTAGAATTCAAAACATTGAGAGAAATCAAAAGACTACACCGGTAAGGGGAAGTGGGGTATTTTTCTGATTAAATTGCTTATTGTTTTATTGCTAATCGTCTATTAATGTAACAGGGCATGAGTACTCTTGCTGTATGGGAACCAGAGTCTGAGGAGGAGCCACAGAAATAGCTGCATGTTATCCACTTATATGACTGTGAGAGCTCATTTCTTGCAGGATTATTGCACTCCGCTTTTTTCGTAGTTTACATAATCTTTGCATTATTCAGGAAAACCAGGATCTACGTGTATGTATCTCACAAAACCCATGGATATGCTGGGGGCAAGTCTGTTGATGTTGACGGATACAAATCTCCCCTCCACTTGACCGTATCTTGATTCACCGTTTTAGAAGATGATATGTTCCGTAGGGTCGTCTTCTTAAGGCAGTGATGAGCTTGGGAGTATAACAAAGTTGAAGAACCCGAAGCTGAGTTGGGAGGAAATGTTCTGGATGTACACATACCGTGTACGTTTTTTTTTACACTTTTCCTTATGTTTGATATTTGTACTGGGTCTGACATGAGACCTTCTTCTCTGATATCTGATATCATGATTAACACTTGTTGACTGTTGAGCAATCGTTATCGGTTTGGATTTTATCAATATATAGAGAGAGATTTTGCATTCAGACGAAGTTGGCGATTGGTTTGGTAGAGTTTCCAAATCTTGGACCGTGCTGGAATATACAAATTTTTTTTTTTTTGCACCGGTGCATTAACAGTCACGTTCTTCTCTTCGTCCTCTTTCATAGTGCCTTCTTCCTTTTGCTTATTTGGTTGTTCTTTTCGTTCCACTGATAAACTCGTCCCGAACGAACTAGTCCCGGAAAGTCCGTGCCTCCGTGGAACAGTCACAAAAGGATGATTCACTGACATACTACCTCCTTGACACAGAACCTCCACCCAGCTCTCTTCTTGTATATAACAGCCTTCATTAGTATGCGATGAAACCTTTATCCAAATCTGAAGTCTCAACAACTATTTAAGCTTTAAAAAAATCACCTTCCAAGTATCCTGTTACATAATTTGTGGTGGCTTGATGACACCAACGGCTTATTTTTCATTATGGTCATCGACTTCGAAGACTTGTTTGGCTCATGATCCATGGAAACAAGTAATTCTCTCAACTAGGAACGGTCGTAACTTCCGCTGACTTTATATTGTAGAGGAGAACTTCCAAAGCCAGCAAAAACATATCCGACAAATCTCCAAAATAGCACTTTTCTAAATTTATGTCACAAAAATAGCCCTCAAAAACTAAAATGACCCAAATAGCATTTTATTTTTTTAAAAAATTATTTTTTTTTTATTTTTAAAATTTGAAATCTTATCCCAAAACTCCACTCCCCAACTCTAAACCCTAAACTCTAAACCGTAAATCCTAAATCCTAAACCCCACCTTTTAACTCTAAACCCCATCTTTTAACTCTAAACCCTAAAGCCTAAACCTCACCCCTAAACTCTAAACCCTAAACCCTAAACTCTAAACTCTAAATTCTAGACCCTAAACTCTAAACCCTAAATCCTAAACCCCACTCCTTAACTCTAAACCCTAATGTCTAAATTAATTTACCATTAGAGTTAAGTGTATATTTATCTCTTTTGATAAAACATTAAGTGCTATTTTGATCATTTTTATTCTTAGAAGCTATATTTGTGAGAAAAAACTTTTTAGTGCTATCCTAGTCATTTTCTCAAAACATATTACATCTCTACTACGATTCTTAAATGAAACTGTATAAAAGTCTTAAATCCAGAAGAGGGGAAACCTTGTAATTACTCTTTTTTCACACTGAATTTCCATTAAAATTTAAAACAAGGAAACATACAAGGAGAGATACATGATTGAGATACATTTGTAGAAATCAAAGCTAGCAGGTTCTAAACCTCTAGAAACATAGCCCCAAGGATCCGAGAGATACATGTAATTACTCATTATTGGCTATTGTTTTTGATATTTTTCGGCCAAAGTTCCATCAAGTAGAAAAGCTGAATAAAAGTTCCAAACCTATCTCCTTTTACATATTTACTCAAGTTAATCCCAACTTATTAAACATAATCTTAACAAATTATGCTTTTAGAAAGGGTTATTCCTAAAACCCCTCAATTATTTTGAACTCGAAAAAGTTTCTTAATTTGAACTGAAAAATAAGACAAAATTTTCTCCTCAAATAAACAGGTTCTCCACACTTTGAGTTGTGTTAGTCTCTGCTTACTTTGCTACACATGTTTGGTGTACCTATCTATATTATTCAAAAATGAATTTCTAAAACCATATACAATGGACCTGTTGAATAAAACTTTCAATAGTGACAAGCAATGAACTTGTTGAAAATCCAAAATTTTGATGTAGATTATAAAACTCAAGAACTCAAGAATAAGAAACACTCTTTCTTATTAATCACTCAAAGGATAAAACTCACTCAAAACCTTTCAATCACAATCACTTTCAAAAACGCACAGCTAATGTCATTTCTCGACATTGCTTTATATAAGACATTACTATTTCCTATTCCTAATTGTAATCACACATATCTATTATGATCCTTATCTCTAAAGATGATCCTAATCTAACTAGGAATAGGTTGCTTGACTCTCAAGCTTTGTTCAAGCTTATCTCAACATTCTCCCCTTAAGCTTGAACTCATTTTCACTTACATCTTCAACTCCAATAAGGCTTCTCATCTCCTTGAATTTTATCCGCGCAAGTGCCTTGGTCAGTATGTCTGCTCTCTGCTCATTCCCGGATACATGTTCCACTTCAATTTGTTCATTCTCCACACATTCTCTGATGAAGTGAAACCTCCTATGTATGTGTTTACTTCGTCCATGAAATTAGTAAGTGCAATTGCAGACTTATTATCAACCCGTATTGTTATCCTTTTGCATGATTTTCCCACGATCTCACCAAGTACTTCTTGTAACCAAATCACCTGTTTTGCTGCCTCTGTAGCAGCCATAAATTCGGCTTCACATGATGATAGTGCGACGATCTCTTGCTTCTGGGAGCACCATGTTATCGGACTTCCATCAAGATATAATACATGGCCAGTTGTGCTTTTGCCATCATCATCATCAACATTGTGTGAACTGTCGCTGTAGCCCACTAGTTCAAGTTGCGTTGATCGTGAGAACACAAGACCAAGCGAAGTTGTGCCTTGTAGGTACCTTAGTACATGTTTAAGTGCAGAGCCACGAGACTCCTTCGGCTCTTGCATGTACCGGCTGAGTACTCCAATGCTGAAGAAGAGGTTTGGGCGTGTGTGTAGCAGGTAACGGAGGCATCCAATGCTTCTTCGATAGCTTGTCTCGTCAATACTCGACTCATCCGTACCTTTGGACAGTCTTACATTCATGTCCATCGGTATGTGGGTCAGATTACACGAGTGCATTCTTGTTTCCTCTAGGATTTTTCGAGCATATAAATCTTGCATCAACACTATCCCTCCTTCGAATTGTCTTACCTCAATACCAAGATAATATGTCAATTTCCCTAGGTTGCTCATCTCGAATGACCTTGACATCTCCCGTTTAAACTCAAAGATTGCTTGTGTTGTGGTGCCCGTGACAAGTAGATCATCAACATATACACACACGATCAGCACTCCACGTTTATCTTCTCTTCGATAGAGTGATGGCTCTTTTGAGCAACGCTGAAAGTCTAGACCTTTTAGTATCTGGTTGAGCTTTACTTTCCACACCCTTGGAGCTTGACGCAGACCGTAAAGAGCCTTTCTTAGCTTGTACACTTTGTCTTCTTCTCCTCTGACCTCGAAACCCTCTGGTTGTTTAACATAGACCTCTTCCTTTAATTCTCCATGCAAGAAAGCGGTTTTTACATCAAGATGATGTATTTCCCAACCTCGTGATGCTGCTATTACCAATCTGATAATCTCAATGTGAGCTACAAGCGCAAATACTTCATCGTAGTCAACCCCATGCCTTTGAACATAACCCTTTGCTACTAACCGTGCCTTGTATTTATTAATACTCCCATCAGCATTCCTCTTAATATTGAATACCCACTTCAATCCGATTGCCTTGAAACCTTTTGGTAAGTCAACAAGAACCCACGTATTGTTCTTCTCAATCGAACAAATCTTTTCTTCACAAGCTTTAACCCATACTCTCATGTCTTTTGCTTCACTCCAATCCCAAGGTTCATTATTTATGACCATCAAGAGTCTCTCACACTCGATTTCAGCAAGAAGAATGTAGTCATCCAAATAAGAAGGTTTGGCGCTTACTCGAGAGGATCGTCTTGGCTGGGACTGTTCTTCTTCGATCCCACCATCATCGCCTTCTTCGTCCTCATCGACCTCTTCATTGGTCACATTATCGTTCATCCCTTGAGTTTCTTCCTCCTTCTCGTTGCTTTGTACATTAATGACGATAGAGTTGGTGTTGCCATCATCGTTTGTGTTGGGTGTTTCCCAATTCCAAGCTTTTTCTTCATCGAACACTACATCACGACTTACTATAATCCTCTTGCTTGAGGGATTAAGTAAACGATAGGCCTTTGACCCCGGCTCTGTTACGAGGTGAACTAGGGCTCTCAACCAATCATCAATCTTCCTTCTCCAAGCTGTATCTGTTCTCGCATAGCAAACGCAACCGAAAGTTCTAAGATGGGCGAGACTTGGTTTCTTACAGCGCAAGGCTTCATATGGCGTTTTCCCCATCAATGAGCGTGTTGCAATCCTATTAATCAAGTATGTAGCATGTCTCACCGCTTCACCCCATAACCAGTTTGGTACGCTTATGTGTTTAAGGATGCTCCTTGTCATCTCCATCAAGGTGCGGTTGCGTCGCTCAACGACCCCATTCTGCTGCGGCAAATATGGCGCGGTTAGATGTCTATCAACTCCGTTTGCGTTACAGTAGAGCTTGAATTCGTGTGAACAGAATTCACCTCCTCTGTCTGTTCGTAGTGTTTTCATCTTTGCTCCGGTTTCTTGTTCTGCAAGCATCTTGAAATTTTTAAAAAATTTAAACGCTTCACCCTTCTCCTTGAGCAGAACTGTCCACATATACCGAGAGTAATCGTCAATTAGTACAAATACTTATCTTTTGTGTCCTGGCGTTGACGGTGTGATAGGATCACAAAGATCTCCATGTATTAATTCGAGTGGTCCTTTGGCTCGGAAAGAGGTTGATTGAGGGAAAGATTGTCTTGTTTGCTTCCCATACAAGCACGCTACGCAAGTCTTTTTCTCAACCATGATACGAGGTACGCCGGTGACCAGTTCCTTGTTGATCATTAGCTTCGTTGTCTCAGTATTGACGTGACCTTGCCGCGCATGCCACTTACCTGACTCAGTAGCCTTTGTGGTAAGCAAGCAATGCGTTGTATCTGCCTCCAATACAACCTTGTATAACCTATTTTTTGATCTTGTTGTTTGGACCATCAATTGTCTGTGACGATCAAGCAACATCAATGTTCCTTCTTTCATCCTCACCTCACATCCAACCTATGTGGCTTGTCCTAGACTTATTATATTGCTTCGTAAACCTGGAATATAGTAAACGTCGTTTAACATCTTCTTCTTGCCTTTTTCCAGACGGAAACGAATTGATCCTTTGCCTCTTATGTCTATGCGCGAATCATCTTCGAACCGAACCTTTCCAGTGACCTCTTCATCTAGATCAACGAAGAATGCTCTGTTTCCACTCATATGGTTGCTAGCGCCATTATCAAGATACCACAAGTTATCCAAGTTTTGCTCAGTCTCAAACACGCTTGGATTCACCTTCTTCTCGTTGAGGTAAACTACCTCGTGTACCATTAGATTATCAGCCTCCTCCGTACCATCATCCTTGTTCTCAACCCTTTCTTGCTACTTAAGTAATCTATCGGGGCAGTCAACTGTGTAATGTCCGGTCTTATTGCAGCGAAAGCATGTAATGTGGGCTGTACTTCTCTCCTGCCCTTGTTTATACGTGTCTCTTTGCTGTTGATAAGAGCCATACCGGCCTCGTCCTCGTCCTCTCCAACCAAAGCGACCACCTTGTCCTCTTCCTCTGGCATTCCCATATGAATTCTCATGCTGCGTTTCTGAATTAACATACATTAACTTCCCTTGATCATCTCGATGTTGCTCTTCCTCTTCTTCTTCACATATCCTTTCTTTGTATGCTTTTAGCATGCCGCCTATATCTTCGAAACTCGTCGTATTTAGGTCTAAAACCTGTTCCAAGGACGCAACAATGTGGATATATTTTTTCCTTGGTAAGGTTTTCAAGAACTTTTTGACGAGTTTTGGTTCATCGATTATTTCTCCAAGAGAAACTGATTTGGACGAAATCTCCGATAGCTTGCCGACAAAGGTATCAATTGTATCTTCCTCCTTCATCTTAAGTCTATCGAAATCAGCCATCTTTGTAGTCGAGCTTCTCTTACTCGCTCAGCTCCGACGTGCCTTGCTTTGATTGCATCCCAGACTCCTTTGGCTGTGTCAAGATCACCGACTTGTAGTACTAATGCCTCGGGAATGGATTGGAATAGCAACGCAGTGGCGATGTTGTTCTTCTCTTCATGCCTATTGTTGGGATCTATGGTTTCCCATACTTTATTTACTTTTAGAGCGATTTTCATATGCATTGCCCAAACAGTGTAATTGGAAGAGCTAAGCATCGGGAATTTGATGGAGGTTGGCCCAGTTGCTTTGGTAGTTATCTCGATCTCTTCTTTCGCGTCAGCCATGGCTCGTTGCCTTCTTTACGAGTACGTTTGATCGTAGGTCGTTTAGTTTGCTCTGATACCAAATATAAAACTCAAGAACTCAAGAATAAGAAACACTCTTTCTTATTAATCACTCAAAGGATAAAACTCACTCAAAACCTTTCAATCACAATCACTCTCAAAAACGCACAGCTAATGTCATTGCTCGACATTGCTTTATATAAGACTTTACTATTTCCTATTCCTAATTGTAATCACACATATCTATTATGATCCTTATCTCTAAAGATCCTAATCTAACTAGGAATAGGTTGCTGGACTCTCAAGCTTTGTTCAAGCTTATCTCAACATAGATTACTTCTTGTTAAATTTATTCAACATGTTTTTTTTTTGTCATCAACTTATACAGACTCATACTGACTCTGTGAAACACATCGGGAGATCTGCATCCATGTGAACGACGAAAGACAGTTACTTTCTTACACTGCGTGCTAGGCTATCCGCCTTAGTATTTTGCGTTCATGGTACATAGATGATCTCTGATCAGAGGAAAATTTCTTTCAGGATTTTTGAATCTTCCAAATAACTTGCAAAATTCCGAAACCATCTTCACCAATTGAGAACAACTCGCTGCAAACGTGACCTGAAACTGCCGTAAGTTCCTCATACATTTCATTGCCCAGAGTAGCGCTTTCATCCCTGCATGGAGAGGAGAGAGACTAGCTCTAACATTTCGCGTCCTCATCAGCCCATCAAATCCTCCTAGAGTACAAAACTAACTTTGTCCGTAGAAAGTATCATTCTCTTTCCAAGAACCATCTGTGAAACACCATCTTCCTGGAATTGACGGTAGTGTCATAACCTCCGCGTTTTGTGCTATCTTATGTTCGTTCAATATATGTGCCTCAGCCCAGAGTGTTGATTATGTTTCTGCCAACTTAAGAGTTTCCCTAGGATCAATATCCAGGTTGCTAAAGACTTTATTATTTTTTCATTTCCAAATGTACTATAGTATCCATGCAAACTGATGATCATCCATCTAAGGAAATACTCTCCAAGAAAAGATGATCCATGTTTTTGAAAAGAGAAGATGTTGGGAAAATCTTTGGATTTGATGGTATATTCGAGAAAGCCCAAACCTGAAGTGTTGGAGGATATTCGAAAAACACATGGTTTATCGACTCCTGTAGGCTTCACATCTTGCACAACATATATCCCCTTGTGTTTAAATTTATTCAACAGGTTGAAAGTGCATATTATGAGACCTACTATGTTGATTTTCTACAATTTAAACCACACTAAAAAAACTGATCGAAAATGAACAATTTTCTTTTTAAAATTGTATTGACATGCAACAATATCACTGGTTGATGGAATTTTATAAAACAAAATTTACATATCGTAATTACTTGAGATCAACTATCTTGTATCAAATAACATTTCTTATGAAAACAAATTATATCAAAATTTATATTTTTGTGGTTTATAAATATAGATTTGTTTATTTGATTTAGATATAGGAAAAAATCATTTTTACTAGAACATTATCATTAAAATTATCATTATTTTTAAGAAAATACTATTTCAAGTTGATTAAAGACATTTTTTGTGTTTAAAATTTAAATTTATTTAATTTTAGTTTTTTTTGTCAACATTTCATTTTTAGTTATTATGGTTTTAAAATATATTTTCATTTTTAAGCTAATAAAATACAATTCTAGAAGAGGAAAAATATGAGATAAAAATGGTGGATAGAGTGTTAAATTTTGTTAAGTAAAATTATTAAAAGTAAAAATTAAATGAATATTGAATTAATAGGTGGAAGAAAAAAATTTATGGGGAATGTTAAAAGTGTAGATTAAGATGTTGAATAATTTCAAACATTGTAGATAGCTTAAGAGGATTCATGTGTTACTCGTGGGAGTGTTGTTGTTTTCCCTAACTGGATTCATCTAGTTGACTTCTTCTGAAGAGTTTCAAATTGAGCTTTCAGGTCCAAGTGAGTCGTGGTGCATACTACTCGTACTCGCTTATCTGTCTTATCAAAGAAGAGTAAAATAAAAAATAACCCTACTACTTACAATTTATTTACAAAGTATTGCTACTGAAATAATTAATAAATTTAACTTTAAGTATTCTTTATCTTTTCCTAATTTAATAAACTATTTCCTAAATTGATTATTCAATAAAACAACTAATTAATAATACTTTAATGCCACTAATAAACTGCATAATCCCAACTTTTAGTATTTATTATTTTTTATCAAATTAAACGAACAAAAAACAACAAATTTTTTTAAAAAATCATTTATATAATATTTCAATAAATATAAATTAATATAAAATATATATCATCAATTATACAAATAGAAATTTATTTATAAAAAATAAAAATAAATGTCCACCACTATAAGAAAATATTTTTTTTACGAGGGCAATATTCCTTGTAAATTCATCGTAAACCGGGTGTTACGACGAATTAACGTCGAAACACGTTTCGTTGTTAAACGTCCGTCGTAACGGAAGTTTCGTCGTAAACACCTCGTAACGTTTACAAGGAAAGCTGTCCTCGTAAAACGGAAAGAAACATTTCGTCGTAAACGAGACGTAACATTTTGTTGTAAATTAATCGTATTATTTCGATGTA
Source organism: Brassica oleracea var. oleracea (assembly GCF_000695525.1). Taxonomy (NCBI): domain Eukaryota; kingdom Viridiplantae; phylum Streptophyta; class Magnoliopsida; order Brassicales; family Brassicaceae; genus Brassica; species Brassica oleracea. Next base: position 16,654,553 of record NC_027751.1, on the reverse strand, counting down.
AACCTCCTGTAACACTTACGAGGATTTTAAAACTCTGCTGATGTAAGCTCCACGTAAACGCTACGACGACCTTACGAGTATTTCATTGTAAATTTCTTGTAAAGTTTACAACGAATTTACATAGTTTCTTACCATTTAATATTAAATTAACAATAAAAAAAATTATTTAATATTTTAAAATTTTAAAAAATTTAAATATAAAACGAAATATGAAAATCAAAAACATATTTTATTAAACTATTTAAAAGTCACAACATAATATTTAAATTCATGATACAAAACAAAACAAATAAAAAAAACTACTACATATTATCGAAGTAGTCGGTGGCAGTGCTCGGGTGGGAATTGTCTGGATCGGCATCTTCGGGATTCCGTATTGGCAGCCCGAGAGCTGCTCATCTCTCATTTAATACTCTCTGCACTAAAGGGTTTCCCACCGCCATCACGTCCAGCAGATCTTCAAGAGAGTCTAAACGATCCTGCTGGCTATCCATCCGAGCTTTCATCTGCGAATTCTCTTCATCCCGTCTCGAAGCGTATGACAAAGTTGCCTTTGCAACTCCGTTAACAGAGTCTATGCCTATTGTCTGTCCCTTCTTTCTAGGAGTCACCTATAAAAACATATTAATATAGTTAAATTATATTAAATAGTTAAATTTGTTTAAAGAAAATTCTAAAGTTTTACCTCTTCGAAGATCATGTCGACCTCTTCGGTGGTCAGTGTAGAACCTAAAATCTACATTAAATATTTGATAGTGATCGGGGTTTGATCTAGGGAAGACAAATGATGTTGACAACGATATCTTTAGAACACAATGATGTTAAATAGTTTCCAATAGGTGAAAATGGACTTTATTGATGAATAAGATCGAATACAATGGATTGAACTAGATCGAGTGATACAAACGAGATCGATAAAGAAAGAATCTAAAAGTGGAAAGACAACAAGATCGATGTAAGTGTGTAGCTCTCTCTATAGGGGTTTCAACGTGTCCCCTTTCGTGTTTCTCCTTCCTCCTTTATAGTAAGTCGACCCCGTGACGTTCGTAACAGCTCCTAGATCTTTGTCCCTTGTTGCACGATCTCCGCGATCTCGACAGCTCGTCTTCGAGCTCGTATTCTGGTTGTGGGCTTCGGCTTTTCAAGGCCCTTGCCTTTGATCGCGGCCCATTAGTATATGGACCAAACCCCTAAATACCAAACTCTAATCAGTAAACCTTAAACTCAAATATAAACTCTAAACCCAATCAGAATGGAACAAATAAATAACATAGTACATATTGGTGAAATTATGAAATGTCCATAATTGCATGGAAGAAGTTAATGCTGACCCCAACCATACCATCTCACATTCTAAATACTAAACCCTGAACCGTAATCACTAAACCCTAATCCAAATATAAACTCTAAACCCAAATATAAACCCTAAACCCAAATATCAAAATAAAAAAAGTACATAAAATTATGTAATTTTAAACTAACTATACAATATAGATCATAGGACAATTTTTACATGTTCAAAACATGTAACAATAATTAGAACTTAAAAAAATTACAAACTATATTTCTAAACATAATAAAACACTCTTCAAATGGAATAGAACATTGTAAAATAGTATAGAAATAAAATATATCGCATTACATAATATGTCAATGTAAAATAGAACAAGAATCTGTCAATGGAATAGTACGCTAATTATGTATTATCGTCTTTTTTTGTCGTCCTTGTTTTACAACCAGTTGAAAAGATCTGAGAAAAATTATATTCGCCTTCCCCAAATTTATTATTAAAAGTTGTCTTAGAATTATGTGTGAAACTAGATGTCCACGATTTACTTTTGAAATGATGAATTATTTATTATAAATTATTTTCTCAACCGGTTGCTTTAGGTACATAGAAGAGTAGAAGTGTATTATTATATAAAATACACATTATATTCTAACTATTTAGGGTTGTTAGTCGGTTAGTGAATTATTAATTTTTTTCACGTTCAAATTTCCCTAAAATCAAATATAGTGTTTTCTTGATTTTTTTTTTTTTGGTAAAAAATGTTAACATTCATTTACCATTTTGAATTTTTTGACAGAACAGCGAAGTAAAAGAAGCGGACAAACAAAAAGAAATCTAGCCATCTGAGCGGGAGGGCCTAAACTGAAGGGAGAGGAAGCAAAAGAACCTCTAGTTTTCTTGTTTTTTTTTAGTAATAGAAGTACAACGTTTAGACTGCTTGTTAGTAAAAGTATTGAATACTGAATAGCCTCCCCATCTTATAGTTTTAAGCTTGTTGATGTAGTAGTCATTAGCAACATTTAGGTTAAATTCAAACTTTTATCTAATAAAATTATTTTTTGAGAAATTGCACACAGTACCTAATAAAAAAATCAAAATTCACAAACTAACCAAATTTTTATTCTCTCTCAACTTTCTCTTCCTATCTCTCTCTATCCTTTTTCTTAAAAGCTAATTTTGATTTTTGTTTTGTTATTTCACAAATAACCCCTTCTATTTTTATCTAGTAGTTTTTATTTTTATTTTTAACCTCGAGACAAGACAAGTACTCGATCCAAAAATGAAAAACCGAAAATTCGAAAACAAGAAATATGCGCTATGCTTTAAGGACATCTCAAACCCTACTTTATTTTCCACTATAAAATATAGTTTTAGATAAAAATGCTCTTTTAAAAAAAAAAGATAAAAATGTTCTAGTGGTACTATATTTGTCACTTTCTCGTAGAATAAAAATGAGTTTACTCTATTTATATGTAGAGTAAGTTGTTTTTTTTTTGTTCCACCGCTCTATTTTTCAATGTAACATAGAGTAATTTTTTAATAGAATATTTATTTATTTTATTTTATTTCCTCGAAATTAAAATGGTTAGAATAAATAATAATGTAACTTTCGTGGCAGTTAAACACGAAAACAGAACCCGTGACAGCTACAGGGACACGCATCAACCACCCGTGTTGAAAAACTCAAAAATTCGAAACAACTGTATTATTATTATTTCCACCAAAGCCACAAAAAAAAATTCACGGTCCTTGCTTTTCAGTAAAGCTAATGCTTACGACTCTATCAAACCTCTCACTTTTTCTTCTTCATCCAATCTTCTTCTGTCTTCCGACAAGACAACCTTCTCATACTTGGATTCCGATACAACAATTAGTTTAATCCAACGATCCAACTACGGTAAGGAGCTCTTACCCTTGGCTGTCTTGTTCTCTCGACTGAGATTCGTTGCCGACATTGTTCTCCGATTATATTATGTTTCCCCAAGAAGTGTTTCGTTTTTCCGATTTTCGATTTCATTTTCCTAAAATTTTACTCAAAATTCATCGAATTTAGTTTCTAAATTGGTATATGTATAGTAGTTGTTGAGTTTCGGTTAATTAGGGTTTTGACTTTTATGTAAATTTGCTTCAATGTGTGTGGAATGCATTGAGTTTCTTTGTTGCGATTTCAAATTTGTGGGATATTCACGGGCAGATCTGTTTTAGACTTGTGTCTTCTTTTTTTTTTTTTTTCCTTTAATTTACATTTCTCATTTTTTTCCCATTTGTGCTGATATATATATACTACAGGGACAATGACAAGGGTGACACGAGATTTCAGGGATTCATTACACAAAGAAGTGGTTCCAGCAGCAGCAGTATCAGCAGATGTGAGATTCGCATCAAGTAGATTCCCAAATTATAGAATTGGGGCTAATGACCAGATCTTTGATGTGAAAGATGACCCTAAAGTGTTGTCAATGAAAGAGGTTGTTGCCCGTGAGACAGCGCAGCTCATGGACCAGCAAAAGCGTATGTCTGTTCGCGACCTCGCCAATAAATTCGAGAAAGGCTTGGCTGCTGCTGCTAAGCTCTCCGAGGAGGTCTCTTACTATATCTCCTAAAACCCCTTTCTTTAATCTCTTCTTGTTATGAGTCGAAAACAGAAAACTATTTTTGTTATAAATACAGAAATATAGGAACCAAAAAGGCAAGTCTAAGTAGCTTTAAGTGAAGATATGATGAAATATTTAAAAACTAATTTGGGTGCAGGCGAAACTCAAAGAAGCAACATCCTTGGAGAAACATGTTCTTTTAAAGAAACTTCGAGATGCATTGGAGTCTCTGAGAGGACGTGTTGCCGGTAGAAATAAGGATGACGTTGAGGAAGCCATTGCCATGGTTAGTCTTTTATTAGTCAATCTGGTACTCACCAACAGTTTTTCCTCGTGCCTCTATTTCTTAAGCATGTTTGAAAACTGTGGTCTCCTGCTAGGTCGAAGCTCTAGCTGTTCAGTTGACTCAGCGTGAAGGAGAGCTGTTCATAGAAAAAGCCGAAGTGAAGAAGCTGGCCTCTTTTTTGAAGCAGGTAAAGGATGCTCTTGCTTCTCTTTTATATCGTCACCCTCGCAATAGAAAAATATGTTTTTTTCTTGCTGATTATAGTTTCAACATTTTCTAACTTAGGCCTCAGAGGATGCTAAGAAAATAGTGGACGAGGAAAGAGCTTTTGCGCGTGCTGAGATTGAAAGTGCAAGAGCAGCTGTTCAAAGAGTGGAAGAAGCTCTGCGAGAACATGAACAGATGTCTAGAGCCTCTGGGAAGCAGGTACGTAGTGATTTCATCATAATCTAGTACGGGACATATGCTTATACTGTTGATTTATGTAAAGTATATAAGTTTAGTATTGATTGATGTTTTATATCACAGGACATGGAAGATTTAATGAAAGAGGTTCAAGAAGCTAGGCGGATTAAAATGCTGCATCAGCCCAGCAAGGTGGGTACTAGATGAAAGGGTTGTTGCTTTAATTGAAGTGGCTTGTCTTATGCTGTTTTTTTAGTAGTCAAAAAATCATGTGGCATTGGATTTAGGTAATGGATATGGAATATGAGCTCCGAGCATTGAGGAACCAGCTTGCAGAGAAATCCAAACATTTTCTTCAACTTAAAAAGAAGGTTAGTTTATTCCAATTATACATTCCCGGGTCCTTTGCACATATTTTGTAACGGTTGAGAAAGAGATGTATTCTGACACGCTTTGCCTATTTTTTTTTATTCAGCTGGCACTGTGCAGAAAGAGCGAGGAAAATGTATCACTTTTATACGAAATAGATGGCAATGAAGCTCTAGGTTCTTGCTTACGGGTCAGACCTTGCTCTGATGAAGCTCCTGATCTTTCAAAATGTACGATCCAGTGGTACCGTTCATCTTCTGATGACACCAAGAAGGAGCTTATATCAGGTCCCCTCACCTTTTTTTCTTCTTTCTTTTTTCTAACTGAAATATATATATTTAATGCCATATATTCTGTAATATTCAGGTGCCACAAAATCAGTTTACGCTCCTGAGCCTTTTGACGTTGGACGAGCCTTGCATGCTGATATCATTTACAATGGCCACACGCTTTCATTATCCACCGTGGGAAAGATCGATCCAGGTTCATTCATTGTTTCCTTCTTGTAGCTTGTGTTGCCTAGTAGCTGTTATCAGGGCCAGTTCTGAGATTTATTAAAGATTTCAACTATTTTTTTTTTCTTTTTCAAATTTGGAGGCTTATATCTATGTAACCTTTTCAAAATTTTTGAAGACCTAACTCCTAAGGCTAATCTTTCATTCGGCTTTACCCCTGGCTATTATATATATTCATTAGTTTAAACGTGGAAAAGTTGGTTATGGCAAAAATCAATGAATAAATAAGTTAAAAAAAAAAATCGGTACAGCTGCTGGACTGGGTAGCTATGTGGAGGCATTAGTACGAAAACACGATGTTGATTTCAATGTAAGCTTTTTCTTTCACGCTAATGACATATATAAGTACTAAAGCAGCAACTTGAAAAGCCATTTCCTCTTGTTGTAATCAATCAACAGGTAGTAGTGACGCAAATGAGTGGGGAAGACCATACATCAGAATCTATCCACTTGTTTCACGTTGGTAAAATGAGGATAAAACTTTGCAAGGGAAAGACGGTGATTGCTAAAGAGTATTACTCTAGTGCTATGCAGGTTAGTTAGTGTGATGCTCGTTTCGTTTTAAGGGTTGTCATCATCATCTTCCCTTTCAATGGTTGTTGTGTCATATAATAGCTATGTGGAGTGAGAGGAGGTGGGAACGCGGCAGCTCAGGCAGTGTATTGGCAGGCAAAGAAAGGAGTGTCCTTTGTGGTTGCTTTTGAATCTGAGAGAGAAAGAAACGCTGCCATCATGCTTGCACGCAGATTCGCTTGTGATTGCAATGTGAGTAGTAACAAGAAGAAAAGATTTGAGTTAAAAAACTTATATGCTGCATTGTTTTGATTCTGAGTTTGAAACGGATGTGTTTGCAGGTGACGCTTGCTGGCCCAGAGGACAGAACCGAGACGAGTCCTAACTGAGAGGTTTATGTTTTTGTAGTTTATATATAATATAGGGGGTTTAGGGATTTGTTTGAATTGAAGTTTCTTGTCTGTTTTGTGTGTAAAAAAGAAGGAATCAGAGAAGATGTATCTTTTTATATAACGGATGTGGTTTGTTTTGTTTACAATTGAGGAGCATAACGGATGTGTTTTTTTCTTACCAAGGATGTTAAATTTTAATCTACATGACAAAAGGCTTCTTGAACACCAGAAATTGGTTTTGAGAGCTAATAATTTTAGAAATGAAAAAAATTGGTAACGATTCATTGACACGTCGTGAGAGAACAATTAACCAAAGAAGTGAAAGAGCTAATACTGATATTTTTATGAAAGAAACTAATCTTCCAGCCATTTGATCGGTTGGGAGGTGCTGGAATTGAGGAGACGGGACAGCAGACATTCAATGGTTCAAACAGAAGATTCACTGATTGTACATTTGCTTCATATCTCACAAAAACACTTGTTTGCTTGACCTCAACATTCAATATGTTAGATACTAATAAGAAATTACCAAGTCCATGGGAATTATGGATCATCTTTTCCCTAAAGACTGAAATCCAATCCTCTTCCAAAAATCATCTTGCCAACACTAGAGATCATCACATCATCTTTTGACTAACAAAATTGAGAAATGTGGGTTTAAATTTCATCTTGGGAATCTATACTATATAAAAGTTGAGGCTATAAGCCATCGAGAGCGTCCACATAGGATTTAAACGACCAATCATAGTATGACAAATTATTATTTAAGTTTACTATTTTTAAAAATGTTAATATTACCGAAAAATGTTTATTTCAAACTAAAATATAAATCAATATCGAATAAGGTAAATTTACAAAAATATAAATACTATATTAAGTTAACATAATGTTTAATATTTTTCAAAAATTAAAAAATAAATAACGAAAAGAATAATTAATTTAAAAATACAAGACTTTCAAACAAGTATAACTATATAAATCTATACAATATAAAAGTTGAGGCTATAAGCCATCGAGAACGTCCACATAGGATTTAAACGACCAATC
>NC_027751.1:16644906-16646016 GCF_000695525.1 Brassica oleracea var. oleracea | reverse complement strand
TCCACAGCCAATATTACGATAAGGGCTATATACTATTAAAAATATTCATATATATATAAAAATACGAAAAATATTCCAAATCAGTATCATTGTTTAATATTTTTTATAAATCTTAATATTTCTAAAGTAAATCTATAAATTAATTATATATGCTAACTATCTTAAAACATAACACTAAAATTTATTTAAAAAATTCATAAAGTATGTCAAAACATAAAATAGCATATACGTAAAAATAAAATATATAATTGATATTAAAATAATTAACCTAATCAAATAAGTAAAAAATAAAATTTTAGTATTTTTATATTGGTGTTGGCTACAAAATCATCTAATTTTATAATAGATTATAAAAGGTTCTTAAAAACATTGGTCAATTTTCGTTTCTTTCTTACCGGACCAATTCATTTTTTGGCTTATAATAAGCTTACAAAATTCTATTAAAAATAAAATGTGGTAAGAATAATCCACAATTAATACACATATTGTTGATTAAACAGTTTGTTTATATGCTTTTGAATTGCATATAGTTATGAAAATGTTTATAAACAAAATATAAATACAAATAACTAAATAGCTAATATAATGATATAATTATAAATAAACATAAATATTAAACTCAACAAATCATATTCAAATAATAAAATTATATAAATCAATTAAATTATTAGCTTAAAAGTTATTATAAAACTAAACTAAATTATTAATAAATCTAGTCTATATATATTATAATGGTTGAGTTTTTGCTCAGTCCTCAGTGCGCCACGTCAGCGTTTTGTGGACTCCACTTTTAAAAAGTGTCAAGCCAATGGTTCGAACCCGGGATATTGAGATATAAACACCAACATTTATACCACTAAGCTAAATGATACTTTGTACATTGATGACCGAACCTAATATATATTTATGAAGGTCGGAAGCTCTTGCTTCTTCGGCTTCCTCTGAGGGTCGGGCCTACAAGTGTATTATGGGTTTCATTTTAAATGGGATTAATCACGTTATATGAAAAAAACTCAAGTTTGCAACAATTATAGTTTTCTCATATTGTAAACTACTGTCGTTTAACATGAATTTGAGTTGTTTTCATCATTGTCTCAAACAAGTCTGAGT
>NC_027751.1:16643904-16644752 GCF_000695525.1 Brassica oleracea var. oleracea | reverse complement strand
ATTGATTCCTCTTAGCTTTAACCATCTTCTAGAAAATGTTTCTCTGTGCCTCTCCAGTTCCTCAAACCGGCGTCCCGGCGTTTGTCACTCAACCTTCGAGTCTCTCCGTCTTGGTCGTAGTAGTCAGAGCATAGCCGCTGGCCTCCTCCGCTTCTGGGATTCCCTGAACTTTAAGAAAGACAGTGAGTTTCTTGATAAAAAGGTAAGTTAATCTTCAATCTATCACACTTATTTAACATAATTGTTTTTTAATTGATTTCCTGGTTCTTTGTTGAATAATATTATTTGCAGATTCCATGATTCATGGGTTCATCCCCGCCGGACGTGCTAATCATTAGTTTTACTCTCGTCGGACGTGCTAATCATTACATGCTATCTTTGAAAGCAGATTCCATTGTGAAAGTTGATTGTTTTGAGGTTGCTAGGTGCTCAAGCATGTACAAGATAACTGATCATCCATTCCTCATTCGTTTCATCTCACTAACCATTATTGATGAAATCATCACGGGTGCTCCTGAGATCAATCTCCAGTCAAGATTAGACTATTCGACAATCTCCAAGTGATTGCGAACACAAACCTAGAACTTCCACGTATATTATCATATTGTATCTGGGTTTATTTACGCTCCGATATCATAACTGTTATTTAAACTCGCAGATGTGGTTGGGCAAATCCGTTATGTCCAGGCCTCTGACCTCACCAAAGAAACAACTCGAGTCGTTATTTGTCTCCTCATTGATTCGTATGAAACAATCAACACATAGTTTTCTTTATATTACTGTCTATATTTTGCTAATATCAATAATCAAAAATATTTTCTACCCAAGATTTGTGGTCGTCTATTTAT
>NC_027751.1:16612048-16643806 GCF_000695525.1 Brassica oleracea var. oleracea | reverse complement strand
AAATCATTAATGATTACCTCTCTTTTTGTCTAATCTTACAAATAAACTTCAAAACAAATATATCAAACCAATCAACTCAACTAAAACTCAACGACACATACATTGAGCCAGCTAAACAAATACAAACTACACGACCAGCTATTTAACAATTTACAAACTTACTTTCGCATATGCTTACGAAGAAGACGAAGACGGCAACCAAGATCGGTGAAATTACCTAAACAAAAAAAGCAGAGTAAGTTACAAACTCTGATAAATACAACTAACAATGATTTTTGTTTACATATTACTCATCAAATAAAAGAGAAACAAACACAGCCACACCAAGAGATACAAGAGACAATCCCAACAGACACAAAGGCGACAACAACATCTCCACCTGCTCACTCCTTTTGTCTTATGAAAATAGCTTACATGCTCAATGTCAACAGGCCAATGCTATTGTCTTCTTATGAGAAATACATATATTCGTTTAAAACTCATTAAGACCCAAATACTAATTCACTCATTTTATAGTTATTTCTACAAGTCTTAATGTATTTGTTTTAAATGTCTGGTAAAAGCAACAAGTTTAAAAATAAAAAAACATATAACAAACATAATAAGGATAATAAAAATTATTACTTAATACACACAACTTACATAACTAAACTAGAGAAAAAATATCCAGAAACAAAAAGTACTCTCAACAATCTTAATATAATTTATGCAAACAATAAGTCTCAGTGACACATCAAACAACACCACAAACTATATCAATCACATTACTAACACAGTTTAGTCTTTCATGAGTGGAGAACAGTGCATACACAGTTCATCATCACAAATCTAACCATATATCAATAAAAAAACTTGAAAAAAAATGATCAACCCAAACACACAAAATTCACAGGTACAATAATGCTAAAAAATATTAAGATGAAACAAGAACTCTGTCCACAACCTCGTGCTTGCGCGGGGGCAATGCCCCTAGTTGTGACAATAAATGAGTTAGATTGTCTTTGGAGAGCAGAGAATTCTCACACACTTGCTTTCTCCCTCTAGGAGAGCAAGAACAATCAACTTGGACCAAGTTTTCATTGTTTTAGGGTTTTAGTTTATAAAAATGGGTTTGTCGGATATGATTCCCACAATTAGTAAAACCAAATTCAAATACTATCAGCGGAGAAACTGAAGGTGTTTCAAAAAAAGAGAGGAGAAAATGAAGATGATACATAGGTTCCATGTAGAACCAAAAAAAAAAGGAACAAAATCACAAAGAGATCATGACAGCTACATAATCAAACAAGAGAGAGACTAGGGCTCGGGAGAGAGAATATTTCTTGAACACAGCTCTTGGCGCACTTTCTCGAGCAGAGTCCCTTAACTTCATCAGCATTTTCACACTCTCCCTGAATACCACCAAACTAGAATCCATTAGCATTCAAATTATCTATCAAAAAGTGAAGTTTATCATTAGCTTACATGATCTCATCTTCCGAATAGCCAGTGTGATGCTTCAACGTCTCAGTCCAAGATGGACTCTTTTCAAGTGTTTGTCGCGCAGCATAACGCTGACGCAGCCAACATCGATGAGTTCAAGACAGCCTCCTGATATTGTAAAACCTAAGAACACAGAAACATGTTCAACATGGAATACCAATGAACAAATTGATTCTTCCAGACAGTTGATTTTTATTTGAAATTCCTCAAACAATCATTACAAACTTGTTTAATCAGACTTACTTGACTCCACACCTGTGAAACGACACTGACCAATTTCTAATCTAACCAACCCTAATCTTATAACCAAATTTTCAAGCATTCAACTCCCAAAACCTTTTTCAACCTCACAAAAGCTCACAACTCTCTTTGCACTCCAAGAACGCTAAAAACAAACTCTCCAAGCTCAATCCTCTTTACCCTCTAGTGCAAATCCACGTTTTTTTCATCTAGATAAGTCTAAATTTCTTGATTTATGTTTATCTCTAAGAACTACGATCTTTATCTTTGCCAGATCATAATTAATAGCTTCAATTGTATTGACGACATGTTATCTCACCTTATGACTTGTGAAACCGTGCATCTCCGCTGAACACATTTACCTGCAGACTTCTAGCTTTAACATATATTGCATCATATCAGTTCAAGCTCAGCAAGATAGAACACCAGTTTTTCCATCTCATCATCACATGGAACGAAAGCTTTAACGTAACGCGCAAGGAACACATATGGCGTTGGAAGGGTGACGCACCATTCGACTTGTCTTAAGATTGATTTCTCCACAGCAAGGACCTGTCTTCTCTGCTAGAAGACTTCTAGTATCAGACTTCTGAACAAGTTTGCTAGTAAATATTCTTTTGGTAGACTTTTTAAGAAGTATTTTATCCCTAAATCCTAAAATATCAAATATTTTAACTAGATCGTAATAAACATTTCATTAAACATAAAATCAATTTATAAAATATTTAATATATATACAAAAATGAAAATTTATATGTCAAATTTTAACTTTTAAAAAAATTTAAGATTCCAAAATCTAACTCTAAATATACCAACATTACATAAACATATGTTACCAAACCTAACTAACAAACAATCATAATTTACAATATATATTCACTCATCTATGAGGAAAAAACAGAAATTTTCTTAAATTTAAATTTACATGATTTAGAATTGTTTATATTTACATGATTTCAATTTATTTTCCATCAAATTATTTTTTCATAATTTTATAAATTAATTTTTAAGTTCAAATACATGAGTAGACTTCTCGAGAAGTCTTGTTCCATTGCTTAGAAAAAATTTCATTGCTTAGATAAGACTTCCAAAGACTATAATCGTACGAAGTCTTTTTTCAATTTTTAAGAGAAGACTTCATTGTTAGAGAAGATTTCCAAGGATTATAATCGTAAAATGTTTACAGGTTTCTTTTGTACTAAAGAGATAGTTGTAATTTTACTATTACTTTTGCATTTGATTAAATTTGTAATATTTACCAGAAAAACTTAAAATAGCAACAAATTTTTTTTGTGGCTATTAACTTACTTTTGTAGCTATTTCACCTATAGCTACAAATAGCCACAAATAATTTTAGTTGACTATAAGCTTGTGGCTATCGAAAAAAAATGTTGTTAATTGTGGCCGTCTTTCTACAACTTAGCCGCAAACGCTATCTGCAGCTAAAATCCACAAAAGCTACAAACCATATTTGTAGTTATTTTAGCCACAAAAAGTCACATTAAAAATTGTGGCTAAAGCATATTTATTTTAAAAATATATATGTATATAAATCTCAATTTTTTTTTTTAAAAAAATATATATATATATATATATATATATATATATATATATTAAATTAGTTTCAAGGAAGAAAAACTGTTTTACCAATAAATTTTTTGTTTTATAAACTAATTTGGTTTACAAATAGTCAAATATTGATTTATAATTGAATGTCATTTACAGATTAAATTTGATTACCAAACAACAATTTGGTTTACAAATTAAACTAGTTTATAATCTGGTTTACAAAACCTAAACCTTAGCTTAAAACTAAACCAAAATAATAACCAAAACCTAATGAAAAAAACCCTACTTCTAAACCGGATTGCTCTCTTGCGCCGTCAAGGGTCGTCTTGCTCCTGGTGCTTTGGTCATCACAAGCAAGAAGCAGAGAGAGACGTTTCTACAGCTTGAGCAGACACGACTTTACCGGAGGCAGAGAATACACGACTTGGAATGACGCTGAAGCGGCATTTTCTGGAGCTTGAGCATAGAAGGAGATCTGGAGATGCTGGTGGAGCCGCAGAGGAGACTGACTTCCAACAAAACCGAAGGTGCAGAGTTCACGAATGATGAAGAAAGTGATTCTAATGAAACCGTAGCCTTTGAGTAAACCAAGATGGTGATTTCGAAGCCGCAGAGCCGCGTAGGAGATGGATTCGAGCCGATATTCTTGCTGCGTTTTTTACAGATCCTCCCTAGGTGTAGGTTCGAAGTGAGAGGCGAGATGGATTGGAGTGTGATTGAAATCTGAAGGTGGATATTGGAGGAAGAGAATAGAGATGATACATAAGAGGAAGAAGGTGAAAAAAATGTGACGTAAAGGAAGAAACACATATGAGAAAAGAAAATAAATGGAAGGGATGGAAAACATATGAACCATTGGATTAATATAGATCAATGGTATAAGATTGCAATCCATCTCTTGCTCTTTTAGCCAATGAGAAATTAGATTAAACTCAATATTTTTTATTGCAATTCACGTCTTACTCTTTTAGCCAATAAAAGATTAGAAGATTAAACTCAATTTCTTACTTTCTTAATCGGATGGTCTATACGTTTTCAACCCCTTTTCATTTATTGTGTCCTCTTTTCGTAGTGTTTTTTTTTTACGTTTCAGATCTCAAACATATATGGACCAATATTAAACATTATATTTTAGTTTATTATTTATATTTTATAATCTTCTTTTTTTTTTATCAAAGTTTATTATTTATAATCTAATTTCAGTAACTACAAGTTTTTAAGTTTAGTAGTTTAGAAATTATACTATTTGTAAATTTTTATTTAAAGTAGTATAAACTTAGGTTTAGATTTAGAATATGATTTGGGATTTGGGATTTGGGATTCATGATATGGTGTGGGTTAAATTTAGAGTTTGAAGTTATGATTTAAACATTTTTATAAATTTATAAGTTTTTATAAAAGTTAGACCTTAGTTTTTAGCTATATTATATATAGTAGTTTAATATTTAAAATATTACCTAAGAAACATTAATATATTGTACAAACACATCTAATTTAATTATTACATGCGTTTCGATAAGCTATTCAACCAAAAAGTAGATTTTGTTGTTTATTTTATGAATATGATTTAAGATTGAAGGTTTATCATTAAAGATTAAAAGTTTAGGGTTTAGAATATACTAGTATTGATTCCGTGCTATGCACGGGCATATTTTTTGCTTACAAAAAAACATGAAATTCGGCATAAAGGATGCACACAAGTAGAAATTGGAAATTTTTGTTATGTAAGGAGAGCAATGAAAAAGGAGAAGAAATAAAGAAATCGATTAGATATGGGAATGAGCCAATCATTAACTATCACCAAGACGATCAAATCTAAGAAAATTGGAAAGTATAAAGATTCCAAAGAGCATAAAAGGTTGATACATTTTAGTGGGCGGTGGGAAGGTGACGTGAAAGAAGCAAGTATGTGTCAAAGATCTTTACATTGACGTCTTCGAGAGTTATATTTTGCGGTCAATGGAATAAAAAAACGTTCGGGTTTTTCTTTCATCCCTTAATTAAAACATTGGCAGTTCGCTGGCACGTTTCTTCACCTTCTTGCACCAAAAGTCCAGCAAACCAACGTTTTTTTGTCTCTCCTACTCATATCTTCTTCAATTGTAAGGTTCGTCATATTATGTATTGTAGAGAATTAGGATCAATTTCTTAGAGAAAATATAATTTTTTTACAAACATCACATACCTCTGTTTTGTTTTCGAAATTAATCAGGCAGCACCCATCAGAAACGTTTCCTTGAGCTATATATAATACAGCCTACAAAAAAAAAATTATTGTTTTAAATTCACATTGATTTAGTATGTTACTTATCTTTCTCCACAAGACACTCGATATATCATCATGAGCTCTTCCTCATCGCAGAAACAATTTCTATAATGCTTCGAAGCTTATGCTCCTGTAACACAATATCATAACAAAGCAAACGTTACAGTTTTGACATTGTTGACCAAATCAAACACTTACCTGTTTTGATCATGGCATCGAACAAACTTCATGTCTCCATCACAAAGATTGCAAATACCTGATAAGAAAAATAGCTATCGGATTTACTTGATTACATGCTATATCGTTTTGATTGATTTAAAATGTTACTTATCACACGCCTCTTATGAATGATTATAGGCTATATCTTTTAAGTATCTGTTTAATTATAGAGATATATAGGAACTGGGAAAAGAGAAAAAGAGAACGTGTGCAGTTGGATTGTTTGAGAAACCGTTATTTACAGGTATTTTTCACATTATTTATTTTATTGAATTTTTGTAGTTTTGAAAATATTGCTTATGTGTCAAAAATGTATTGGCTAGGCGACTTGTGATTTAGTATATAAGGGATATATATATATATATATTTAGAGTTTGAGGTCATATGCTTAGAGTTTAAAGTTCGAGAAAAAATTATTATAATTGTTTGATTTTATTTGACACATTATGAGTTATTTTATTTTAAAAGTTTAAAATTTAGATCTAATGATCGGAGATTAAAAATTTAGGGTTTATGGTAAGTTTAGGGATTAATTTTTCCCTTGGTAGCCACAAATTATGTTGTGGCTATGTATTTCTACAATTGTTCTCGTGGCTAATAGTGGATTCCCATTTCTACAATTTATTTTGTGATTTACCGTGGCCATTTTTCCTCAAATTGCCGCAATATAAAATTTGTAGCTATTTAGTTACGAAAATCGACATGCTATCTACAAATTATGAATTTTGTAAAATCGTGGCTGTTCTGTAGATAGCTGTGGCAAAAAGACAGCTACAAAAAAAACAAAATTGTGGCTAATTTGTAGCTAAACAAAGTTTTTCTTGTAGAATTAATATAGTTTTGCATTCAAATTCAATTTTGGCAAATTTTCTTTTAAATTTTGATTAATTGCATTTAAGTTAGTTGTTTTCTTAGATATGTAAAAATATTTTATTAAGATTATGTATAACTTAATATATATTGTTATGAAAATCAAGTAGAAAATAAACTCCACGGTTGATTGATTCAAAATTACATAAATGAATATATTGATAATATTTTAAAATTTCATAAATATATATAATTTTTACAAAATAAACTAAATTTAACAACTGGTTAATAATTTAATTTAATTTATTAATATGTTTTAAGGCATCCCGTAATGTATATGTATAAAAATAAATAAAATATTACCAAGATGATATGTGGTTACTTTAGTTAGATCTTTATTTTGGATATAAGAAACTCAATAAATCTATCTACTCGTTTTGTGGGAATACTGAGTTACCTATAAGATTTTTTTTAATAGTGGTAAAGTATAGTATTCTTAATTCATCAAAAAAATATAGTTATCCTATTTAAAAATATTTTTTGTAATCATTAGAGAAAAATATACTTATGATAAAATGTATTTTTAGTTTCCTTTTTAATATATGTTATCTTGTTTAAAATCAGTTTAAGAAGAATATTATTTAAAATCAGTCAACATATCTCGGTTTATGTTATTTAAATTATTTTTGTATAAAGATTATGTTTATCTTATGTTGTTTAAGATTATGTTTTAAAGGAAATAATATTTATTTTCTTAATAACAAGATTATTTTTTCTGAAATTTCATTTTTTATGAAATCATATTATATATAAAATAATTTTTTTCTAAATCTTTTCTAAATGTTTTCTAAATGTTTTCTTTTTATTATATATTATTTACCAATAAAAAGAAAACCAAATTTAAAATTTAATTAACAGAAGTTACTAAATAAAAAGAGAAAATATTTTTTTAAATAGCAATTATTTATAATATTTTTAATTCATTCAAAGTATCTTTATAATTAACCATTTTAAAAATTAATGAGGAGACGATACGTAATAAACTGATTTTTCAAATAATATAAATAATATTATAGAGATGAGATGTGTTCAACTAGGATATAAGTTTTCATCATAACTGGGATCTCTTTCTTTCTAGTTCTACGATGATAATTGATTAGTAATAGCTTCCTGGTTTCATTGTTCATTGTGCTTTACTTCTTGTTCACAACTATGA
Source organism: Brassica oleracea var. oleracea (assembly GCF_000695525.1). Classification (NCBI taxonomy): domain Eukaryota; kingdom Viridiplantae; phylum Streptophyta; class Magnoliopsida; order Brassicales; family Brassicaceae; genus Brassica; species Brassica oleracea. The sequence continues at coordinate 16,636,004 of NC_027751.1, read as the reverse complement.
TTGAAGTCTCAGCAACACTCAAAATATGTAAGCTTTAATTCACACTTTTCATATATAGTATACATATATATATTTAAAGTACAGTTTCTAAATTATCATGTTTTCACAAGTGATGATTATATATAAACGATACTGGAGACTACATTAAAGTAATGATGCTGAACAGTGCCGTCTTAACCAATATGATAGCGCTGGGCGAAACCCAAAATATGGACCCTTTTCTAAATATTTTCTATATTTTTCTTCATTACATTTCTTTTAACTTGAACTCTAAAACCTGAAACTAATGTTTTGAAAACTGGACCGGACCGGCCGGCTGGACCAGACCGGCCGATCAGACCGTGACTCGGCCATCTATTCGGTTCCGGGTTATACTAAAAATCAGATTTGAGTTAAATTGGCAAACTCAGTCAAAAACCGGCAAAACTCGCTAAAACCAGTGATCAAAGTTGATATTAAAATCCTATTTTTTCAAATTCAAGAATTTTTTTTTAAACTGCAAATTTGAAAAATATTTCATAAAAATTTTATATTGTTTTCTAAGTATCTATCTAAATAAATTATTTTCATTATTTTATATTATTTTTAAAAAATTTATTTTTGTTTTCATATCATTTTTAGATTCTAATAATTATATAAAATTTTATAAAAATAATTTTGTTATACATATAATAGTTACTTAATAAAAAATTTAATTAAAATTTAAAACCCAGTTGAACCAATTGGACCGGTCCGACCATTGATCTAGTTACAATGCCGAATCAATGTCTGGTCCGGTTTTCAAAACACTACCTGAAACAAAAAAAAATATATCTCAAAACTAATGGTGAACGTACAGATTTTTTATTGTTTTGTCTTGTAATAAATAAATTAGAGTTACTTAATTATGAATCTTTTTTGATAATTTAACAGATTGAAATGGACCTTTAAAACAACACAAAAAACTTTTGGACCCATGGCAAATGCCCATGTTGCCATGGGTAAGAGCCGGGACTGATGCTGAACGCAAATAAAACTTAACTGAAGATTAAAGTTTCTATTTTATTGGTCGACAAATATAGAGTGAGCTTTGAAAAGTTCTAATTCGTAGTGTTATCTAACTTATATTCGGATAAAGTGCAACGTTGTTTTATTTGTCACGAAAAAGTGCAACGTTGTTTAGATTGAATTTTGATTGAAACCTGTAAACGCAATATTCAAAGTTTCAAATAACAAAAAGAAAAGGAAAAGTAACTACTAGAATATCTCAGAAATGTATTTAAGAAAAAAATCAAGAAAAAAATAGATGGGAGATGCCATCTTTTAAGAACTTGGTTCAAATGCCACACTGGTCCAGCCTTTTTGCTTTACCGTAACCCAACAAAGACCTCACACACTTTTTTTGTTTTTATCTCCTTTTGAGGAGAAAGTGAACACACACAAACTAAAGCTGCTTTCAGTTACACTAAGGCGTGACCGAACGTGGTGGCGTCCTTGATTCCCCTGGAGGAGTCTGACCCTCTGAACCTTTGGACGGGTCATCAGACGATTGTCTTAACCCGTCATCGGTTGTTTCACTTCTGTTCACATCCTCAATCATTCTCAGCACTTCCTGCATTACCGGCCGTTGATCAGGAACCGTAGAGACACACGCCATTGCGATTTGAAGAAGCTGGACCATCTCTTCCTCTATGTTGTGGTACCTCATCAGCTCAACATCGAATACTTCAGCAGTCCATTCTTCTCTAACCACAGAGAGTACCCACCGAGGTAGATCAATGCCTTCTTCACCGAGTGATACCTGGTTTGGTGATTTACCAGTCAAGAGCTCAAGCAGCAACACCCCGAAACTATACACATCTGATTTGAAAGTTACTTTCCGTGTCTCGAGAACTTCGGGAGCATGATAACCCGCCAAACGGTTTGGTGGAGTCGTGTTACTGAACAGTTGGTTGAGTCCGTAGTCAGAGACGCAAGTGTCTTGGTTTGGTTGTAGGAGTATGTTTGAGGCTTTGATGTTTCCATGCACCAATTTGGCTGAAACATGAAGATGGGCCAAACCTCTCGCTGCAGTTATTGCTATTCTCATACGGTTATCCCAGTCTAACGGAGTTCGTCCCGATCCACGGCTCCCTGAACACAACACAGGGCTGTTAAGGCAGCTATTGAAAATGCAGTTTCAGTAAATGTGATCTCAAACTACTCTACTTAGACAAAAGTTTACTTCAAGGAAAAGAGTGGAGTTATGATGATGATGATGATAAAAGAGGCCATGTGGAAGAAAAGAGTCTTTCTCTTTTTGAATTCTTTGTCATCTTTAAAGAGTGAGAGAGAAGCAAAAATTATGACAGTTACCAGACAGACGCATGTAATGTCGGCAGCTTCCTTTTTTTTTCTTTTAATAATAATTGCAGAACAACTACAGCTATATGCCACACTCACAAATAAAATATGAAATTTTTTACTACAGAGAAATAAGAATGTTTTTTTTTTTTCTTGACAGCAAAGCATAAAACACAGAACATGTCGAAAGTATCATCCATTCGAAAAATATTAACAGAATCCAATCATCACTAAGCTTTCATTTCAATCTAAGCATCAAACAGCTCCAACTATGTATCCATTTCTTGACCATAACGATGTGAATTTAAGGAGAAAAAATGAAAACCAAAACCAAACAAGAAATCCACATAATCTAATTATAATGCAGTAAAAAAACACACAATCCATCTACGAGGCATGCAGTAAACATTCACAGACTGCAGCGACAATTGAGCAGAAATTCACAAAAAAAATCAGTAGATATTCACACAATGCATGCACTAATATTTGCATTACTACAGATGAATTTAAATCAAAAACAGAGCAAGGAAAGTTGTTAAGAGACACAAACTAACCGTGAAGAAGAGCAGAGAGGCTTCCACTGGGCATGAAATCAAAGACGAGAAGCTTCTCATCTTTGGAGTAATAATAAGCTCTCAACGGAACAACATTCGGGTGCTTGGTTTTGCCAACAACCTCCATCTGCGATTCGAACTCCTTCTTCGACGCCGCCACGTCTTTCAAACGCTTCACGACCACCGTCGTGCCTTCCTCCAACACCGCCTTATACGACGTCCCCACGCTTCCTTTCCCCAAAACCTCCGCCGAAGCTCTCAGCAAATCCTCCAAATCGAAACTGTAAACCCCTCCTTCCGTGAAAACGAGTCTGTTCCTCTCTCCCATCCCCGACGACGTCCCCGTAGTAACATCCTTAGACGACGAAGCTCCTCCAGCTGGAGGAATCGCCTCGGGGACGTTTCGCGTTGTCGTCTCCGCAGGCTTCGTCTGTTTCGTTCTGCTTCCTCCTCCTCCTCGTCGTTTCCTCCTCGTCAAGCAGAGGAAAAAGACGAGAGCTAACAGGAGAAGACCAATTAACGCGCTCGCGACGGAGATCGCAATAATAGCCGCCGTGGACAGCTTTGATTTCTTCCCGCCGGAGAAACGTGAGGGAGGAGAATCAGCATCAGGAGAGGGCGACGGAGATATGAAGAATGATTTGCACGGCCGCAACGGACCGCCGCAGAGATTCACGTTCCCCGCGAACGACGCGGCGGGGAATTTAGACAAGGAAGAAGGAATCGAGCCGTTTAGGTTGTTGACGGAGACGTTGAAGTCCGTTAAACCGACGGTTATGCTCGGGAGGTTCCCGGAGAATCGGTTGTTCCCGAGGAAGAGACCGGTCAAGAGAGTGAGGTTGTTGACTGCGAAAGGAATCGATCCGGTTAAGTTGTTAGAAGAGATGTCGAGACGAACCAAGCCGGTTAGCTGCGTGATACTCGCCGGGAACTCCCCGGAGAGTTCGTTGTGTTGTAGGTATAAGCTCCGGAGGTGAGTGAGGTTTTTGAAATCTGGAGGGATCTGACCGGAGAGCCGGTTAGACCGGAGACTGAGAACTCGTAGCTGGCTCAGTTTCCCTAAGGTTCCGGATGGGATCTGACCGACTAAACCGGTACCTGGTAACCGGAGAGAGTAGACGGAGGACCGGTCCGAGTTGCATTCTACTCCGACCCAGTTACAGGCCGAGTCTGAGTCGTTCCACTGGAGACGATTCTCGTGAGGAATCCGTTGAAGGAAGGCGAGGAGTGCTTGTTTCTCCTCGAGTGACTCTGAGCTGACTCGCTCGGTCAACAGCAGAATCGAGACGAAACAACTTAAAACCAGTGAAATGCCTCCCATTGGTGGATTTTTCAGGAAAAACAAAAAATAATAATATGAAAAATAGGATAATAAACGAATCTTGCGAGTTTCTTCTTTTGTCTGTTTTACAAGAAGTGGGTTTCGTAGATAATTAGGGTTTGCTGAAAACCAGAAACGGTTTTCGGGCATGAACCCATCTGTTTTCGGATTGGAGCGACCAAGAGAGATGGAGGGAGAGAGAGAGCGAAAACTTTAAGAGAGAGAGAGAGAGAGAGTCTATCAGTGTACGCGTCAATATGTGTGTGTGTGGGAGAGGTGTGGGATCGTGAAGTCTTTTGAGCAGAATCGAATCAAAACTATCACGAGGGACAAAAATATTAAAACAAAACATTATTATTTTATTATTATTATTTTTTGTCTAGATCATATTGGTTGATATTTTCATTTATTTCCTTCGAGTGTTTTGCGTGGGTTATATTATTACATTTATAGTTCTACATAAAATTAAAGGATGTAAAATTATATTAAAAAAAAAGTTTTAAAATATGATATAAACTATATAAATCGTTATTCAATAAATTAATATATAATATAATTTCATAATTTTTTTTAATTAATAAAGATATAACATAATTTAATAAAATAATAACATAATAACATAATAATAATTTTGAAAACAATTAGTTAGTTTTATGGCTCCATTCAAATTATGAATTAATAATTATTATATATAATTTATATTAAGTTTACATAAACATTAGGTAGTACATTGTATTCAGCTCTTGTTTTTATTTATTTTAATATTTTAGAGTTATTTTATCGAATTACATATCAACCCACATATATTGTACGATGTATATTTTTAATATTGCTGTTACTGTAACCGGACCAATCTTGCGTGAACGGAGTTTGTTGTACTCGTGGGCAGGTAGACGATCTTTGGTGAGGACCACCCAAACTAAGTCACCTGGAGCAAATATCAGTTCGATGACTCTCTGCCCGAGCTTTGTAACGCTCTGTTGCAGCGTATAGTATTAGAATCGAATAGCATGCACCTGTAACATTTTAAGATTGAATCTATAGAGAACTAAAGATGCAAGACAGAATGCACAAATTTTCTAAATTATGTTTCTATAGTGGCCCTTCCACTTCAACTTTGCTGTAATTTGTACTTTGACTGAATGAATACATCGAACCAAACAAAGGCCAGCGGTATAAGCCTTTCTCTGGCCCAGAAGCCGCTATTTGAAGCCTACACAATAAATTAGCAATCATAAAATTCAGAGCAATGCATAAAGAATTGTACAATTCCATCAATACATGTCAAAAGCATAACGAAAGAAAAGAAATAAGCCATACTAATGCAAGAAGGTAGCGCATAAATCAAACAGCGAAGATAAGATTAGCATATGTCAGATTTATTGAACTTGAGTAGGTGGAAAAAAGTTTTGTTTTTTTGGTCTAAAATCAGGATATTAACTGAATTCTTTTGACACTGCTTGCGTGACGGTGATGACAAGGAAGATTCAACTGAATTCCTACTTTTTTGTGTTCGACGTCTCTGATCTGGATGTAAATGTATATCTTACAACCAATAACCTTCGACTATTAAAAAAAAAAACAAATACTGTTACATAATAATAGAGAACTCCCAGAAAGAAACTTATCATATGAATATCTTCAGACGTAAATGAAAGTGATTTAGATTGCTGCTGTAAAAATATCATTCTTCTTAGGAGACTTAAAAGACGAGTGAGTTTTAAAATCTGAAATCATAAATTCAAACTGAATCAAAAAAATAGAACGATTTTGGAGAAACAGTGGACAACGTTAAGCTCAACCACAAACAAAATAAATAGCTTAATGCAAAATCAGAATAATTCATAAACCATCGTTTACAGAGTCATACATTCAGTAGACGCCTTAATTTTGCAGAGCAAAGTTGTTAGATTTCTATTAGGATATCATCCTTATCTATAAACTATTTTCTTATTCTGTTGTATTCATCTTTCCTTATATCGATAGATTTAGGATATTATATGGCATGTATATAAAGAGACCTTGAGGTCATGAATGAATAACACATAATATATTTATCGAATACATAACTTCTCATGGTATAAGAGCTACGAAACTGATAACATAGAAACGAAACACACGATCTTTGCGACCTCGACTCTCGATTTTTAAATATCATCAACTCAAGACCTCGAAACCGACTCAATCATGTCTGGAACTCTTGCGACAACGAAACCGACACGACGAACGATCTCTCCATACGACCTGACTGCGAGTGATAACCCTGGAGCGGTCAACTCGGAGCCTCTACTCAACGGACGAAACTACAATGAATGGGCACATAACTTCCGTGTGGCAATAAGTGCTCGGAAAAAGTTTGCTTTTATCAACGGATCTATACCAAAACCTGCACGACTCACCCGACCTTGAAGATTGGATAGCTAACAATCACCTACTGGTGAATTGGATCAAACTAACAATCAAACCAAAACTTCGATCGAATATCTCTCACAAAGAAATCACTCGAGACCTCTGGGACCACATCAAAAAGCGATTTTCTCTTAAAAGTGGAGCTCGTTACCAACAACTACGAGCTTCCCTGGCAACTTGTCGACATGTGGGATCTACGGTCGAAGACTACTTTGGACGCTTGACAAGAATCTGGGATTCTATGGCTAAATGTATGTCAACCAAGACATGTGACTGCGGAAAGTGTGAATGCAACTTGGTCAGCACTCATGAAACAGAGCGCGAGATCATTCGTGCTCATGATGTTTGGTGTTCAATTTCAATTAATTTAGAGGACACTTCCAAAATTCTGAGCTTCCCCGGAGTTTGGCTGTGATCCCTACATCTGGAAACCAAAGCATATTTAGTCTCAACAATCTAACACAGAATGAAAAATGTATTAAAGTAAATGCACTTTGTAAGAAACAGGGGACTGTTATATATTTAAGTGAATGGGTGCAATATTATATATGAACCATTGCAATTGTTTATATGAACAATTGCAACTATATAATGAAACCTTGCAACCATTAATGATTGCAACATTTGGTAATTAACCATATTGATAATTGCAACCCTTGGTGATCAACCATTGCAACTTTTGGTTTAACCATTGCAACTCTTCACTCTCTATATAAGGAGGTGTAGGCATTGACAAATGAAGATAGAAAAATCAGAAACTAATAGTAGTTAAAGAGAGAGAAAGAAAGATAGATAGATTCATTGTTCAAAAATCATCAAAGATCTTTGAAGAAACACATATAAACACTAAAGATTTATTTGTTACTCTTGTATCTTAGCCTAGAACAAGAGTGAGACTTTGATTGTCTTATCCTACAAAGAGATTTCGTGTAACCCAATGTTTGGAATAGGGTCGAAATACTCTATAAGGAAAACACGGCGATTCAATCATTATCCAAATATATAATTTACAATTATTCGGGTTACAACCCAAAATAACCAACAGGGACTACATACCAAGAGAATCTGATTTTGTAGAATAGAACAGAAATTGCTTCTCCATAACAATGGATTTTCGTCCACTATTCCAAGCCCAGAAAAAAATGTGGAGACCCGTTGGTTTTTGTACCGTACCAGAATAAGAAAAAGTAGGAAGCTATGTAAAAGGAGGAAAGTGAGTCTTATGGCCTAATTAAACTTTTAATATGATCAACTAAGAGTTGGATTCCCCATCGTTACGGCTAAGTAAAACGGAGGAGAGCTATTAGTCACGCTCTCGTAAGAAAGAGGAGATTGTTGTGGCATCACTAATAAAAGAGTTAACATGGGATGAAATCCTTTGGACTGTAAGACATTTCACAAATAAAAAAATTCAGTGAACTCCTGTCAAAATATAGCTGAATTTAACTCATTCAAATATCTTTTCATTGTCATCTTGTGTATGTGGCTTACCTCGACATGCACTCCTTACCAAAAAAAAACTTGCATTGTTCGGCTCAGCTTCTGGTCTGGTTAGCTTTTATGATCTTGTTCATCTTCTGTGACGATTCTCGGATTGGAGATCAAAACATGTTTTACACGCAGATCCAAAAACAACATAAATTAATGAGAAGTAAATGACGATATCTTTCCAATAATCAGCAGAATTTCTCCAATCTCATCTTAGCTTTTGGAATTGGAAAATTCATGTTTATAAAACTGAGGTGTAGATAAGATAATGAAAATGAATCAATCTACAATTAGCTACTTTATAAGTGTTACAAGAATGAGAACGTGTGGGAGATAAAACATGATGTGAAAAAACTATGTTATAGTTTATTTGGTTTCTTTTTTCACATCATATTTTGATGAGAGTTGTTTAAGATGATGTGGCAATTTAAAAATTTATGATAGATTGATTATTTGAGCTGATGTGAACACGCTGAGTTGAAGATATTCCTCTTTTAATATAGTAGACTATATTTTTTCAGATTGTGTTGATCATTGGTAAACTCCTCAATAAATATTACACTATTATAACTATTTTATTGTACACTTTAGATGTTTTTTTTATTTCATTGACATAAACGATTAATTTATATCATTATATGTATAACAATTATCATTATACTATTATGGCTAAGATTAAACTTTCAAGTGCTTATCAAAACAATCAACCAGAATCGAAGAACGATAGAACTCTATAGGACTCTCTCCGACTTCGTGTCTCTAGTTTCTATTTTCAGTTTTTGTCGTTTTAGCTTCATTCTCGTACTTTAAAATGGTCCATCTGATAACATTGCAAAAGTCTGTTTTACCATTATGGCAATATATAGTACATTTGGACATTAAATCTACTTTATCCTCTAATTAATATAATGGTTGAACAAAAATAAATATATAACAATTCATTTTGATTAGTATTTTACAAAGGCTCACAATCGACATATGATTTTTTTTATATATTTGTCTAAACTTTTGTACATAAACGATATGTATGCCTCTAATGGTATAAAAACACATATATTTGGATAATCATTCTTGATATATTTTTGAATTATTTAATTTGTATATTTATTTGAAACAAACCTTAAGAAGATACATAGTACGTTGTAGTAAATAAGTCCATTTAATTAGGTGAACTATAATATGTTAGTTTTGAAAAGCTATGATTTTAAGCAGTATATTTTTACAATCTCTTTTTTGGTAAAATGTTAAGTTTATTTATACTATGATTTTATATTTTTGACAGAACAATCTAGAAACAAAAAGTAAAGATGCAAAACATTAAATTAAACATAGCATCTGTATGACAGAAAAGCTTAATCAAAAGAAGAACAAGATCGGAAAACAACAAGACATTAGTTGAACATTGACGGACCAAAGAGGATGTATGAGAGGACTGAGCTCCCAGTTGCCATGAGCAATCAGAGTGAAAGGCGCCATCAACCTTGAAGCAACATCACCTACAGCTTCCAAGAACCCACTCATCAAAGCCCACACATAGAATCACATCTCGAAACCGCGAAGCAACCCAACATCACCTCACCGGCAGCATGAGGAAGCGTCCACAGCTGGAAATACATTTGTTCGAGAAGAGAAACAAAAGATTGTTGTCTCAGTTTCACCAGACCCAATACCGTTACACCCATTTAACCAACAGCCTGTATGGAACAATGGGTCAGGCTGGGCACATCTCCTCCGGAGCGACGACCGTCAAGAAACACCTGAAGACCAAAATCCTAACTAACATCTAATCACTTGCAGCGGACCTTGACTGTTTTCAAAAGGTCCAACCACCGCACAAAATGACGAGAGGACAAAGAAACGGCGACGAAGAGTACCACACCTTCAAACCCACTCATATTTTGGGGAAAGCCAAGAATCCCACAAGCCAAGAGCGAGCTCAAACAACAGAGAAGACATATCGCCACAAGCCACCACATGAGAATCACCAGGTTAGACAACGACGACCAACCCATATAATCTAAATAATATTACACTTATTGATTCATGGTAACTAGTTGTGTAAATTATAAAAAATAATAATAATGTTTGATCAATTCTTTTTATATTTATTAAATATACAAACTAATGAACGAGTTTTCAATAGAAATTGATATAATCACTACAAGAAAACGCAATTATAACGACGACGGTTTTCGTAGTTATTTCGTCGTAAAATAGGGTTTACGAGAAATTAACTATGAAATCCATTTCGTCGTTAAACGTTTGTCGTAACGCATATTTCCTCGCTAATTCGTCGTAACTTTACGAGGAAACGTTTTGTCGTAAAGTGGAGTCAAAAGTTTCCTCATAAAAGCCACGTAACACATTTCCTTGTAAAAGACACGTTAACTGTTTCCTCGTAAAAGACACGTAAACTTATTCGTCGTAAAGAACACGTAAATCATTTCCTCGTAAAAAATACGTAAATAATTCCTCGTAAAGTACACATAAATTATATCCTCGTTAAGTACACGTAAACTATTTCCTCGTAAAGAAGACGCTCAGGTTTGTCGTCGTTTTCTCGGTAATAATTTTCAGTTTCCTCGTTAATTAGACGTAAATTAGCTACGAATTTGCTTATATTCTTTTTTTTTACAAAACAAAAATATAATCAAAAATATTTTTAAATTTATTTCAAAATTCTTAAAAATATAAATGATATAAATAAAAACAAAAATGTTTTATAAATATTTAAGTTTCAAATTTTAATACAGAGAAAAGAAGAAGAAAAAAAGCTAAGGGTTGTTGGAGGAGCGGAGCGTGTCGTAGAACTCCTGACTCCTCATCTCCACATCTTCTTCATTGTGAGATGGCTCTGGAATGGGATTTTGTGTCCGCATCTGTGCCACCATGGCCTCCACCTGAGGATTTCCAGACGCTAGAACGTCTAGAATGCTCTCGAATGAAGTCATACGAGCTGCAAACGCAGACGGCGTCGAGTTCAACTCGGACAGCTCAGTGACTTTATCAGCCCGTCTCTGACCATAAGACGATGTCGCTTTTGGGACATCGTTGACAGAACCAATCACCAACGTACGTCTCTTTTTCTTAGGGACAATTTAAAAAAAAAAGTTAGAAATTAAAAATTATATTAAATGAATAATAATAATTAAAGATTTAAAAAAAATTACCTCCTCGTAATTCTGATCCACTTCAAGTGTGGATAATGTGACCGGTATTCCATCAGGAGACTGTTGGGTCAGCTGGGTTTGGCGGTCTTCAATTCGAGCAACCACCTCGTTGTAGATTTGCTCGGACCTAGGATCAACAAATTGCCAAGCCTTGTTCTTGTGGGTTCCTCACGTAAAGATCCTTAAGAGACGGGAGAACTCCCGTCTCTTTGGCCTAAAAACATTTAAAAAGTTAGAATATATATATTAAAAAAAAAGTAATTAAAATATTTACCATCTCCATACGGACACCGGCGTGGGGTTTTTGACCCGTGGTGTGAAGCATCAGCCCGTTACCATGCTCATCTTTCGCCAAACGGGAGGCGGAGCAACTGTTGGAGACTTTAATGGACGATGGCAGGTTCCAATAATGGATGAGGCCATTGAAGAACCCTAAGATAGGAGGATCACTTTAGATGGGTGTTGGATATGATCCGAAAAGGTAAACAACACTTCTGGAACTGAAATAGAATGAAAGGATTGTCAAGAGATGCGGAATGACTCTTGATATACCAACGATCTAAGGCTAACCACCTAAGAAAGAATGAATGTGTTGGCTAACCACCAAACAACACACAAAGATGAATTGGCTGACCACCAAATCAACAAGCCGGTTCACACCAATGAACTAGCTAAATAACTCTCTCTCTCTTACTCAGAGAAAAGAAGAAACAAAAATATAACTCAAACTTAGACTGCTTTTATTCATAGAAGAGTTTACATATTTATACTACTTTGTAGTCAAAGAGAATAAAGGAAATTGTGTGAAAACAATACATAGAAAATGAAATCTTTGACTAGAAAATCATAAATGAGTCAAAGGCACGAAAATGGATGATGACAGGTCAAAGTGACCCTTTGGCTACATGTCCAGGTTCATCCAAACCAGTTGAATTCGCGAGAACTGAAGATCAACTGTTTTGTACATTGCATAACTCCTTCATCTGAATTACTCTATTTGATCTGATTCTTGTTCGAGGAGATTTGTAATTGAGTTGAGAACATTCTCAAAGTGCTTTCATTCGTAGAAGCCTCGTGGTTTGGAAGATATGAGTCAAACAATGAACATATATCTTTACTGCTTCCCATGATCAAGCCATGCATGTCTGGTTTGCCCGGTGCGCTACCCAAGGGCACATCATTCCCTCCTTTTTCAAAAAGATTTGTCCTCAAATCTGGAACATTAAAATGAAAAGGATTATAAGCAAAGGAATCATAATCAGAACATTGCTCACCTTGAGTTTGGTCCGGTTTTTGAATGGAAGAAGATCTTTCTTGGTTTGCTTGATGACCACGGTTTTGTTATTCATCTGGCCCTTCATGTGTTGACACAAAGCTTCCAAGACCAAGTTTATATGCATCAATATAAAGAGCATTCAAAGGACCAGAAAATTCATTCTTGTTTAAAACGTTTTTAGAATCTTTTTCAAACGGAGAAATCAATTCAAAACTATTTGGATTCTCCGGTTGTAAAATGGTTAATTGCAAGCAAGATTCATCAGGAATTGATTCAGATTGAGAACAAAATAAGTTCCTATGTTCACAATATTTCAAACCTGCCATTGGCTCATGTGCATAGGCAATAGGTCTGAAAATTCTTCCTTTCTGGCTCGGTTTCAACTTTGTCATTCTCCAAAGTCACCAACGGTTTCTGGTTTTGGCACTTGTTAGCATAATGACCGATCTTATGGCATTTGAAGCACCTGGTAGAATGAGCTTTGCTTGTGGTTTTCACAGCTTTGCTTTTATCAAAAGAAAACTCTTAAGTTTTCAAATCAGAATTTGAAAGAGAAGAGAAATTACATCGTTTTAGATCATGATGCTTTGGTGCAGAAGAAGTGTTGGTGTTTCCCTTCTTTTTGAGTTGCTGAATAACAAAAATTGCCTTATGCAACATCTTCTCCAAACTAGCATAAGTCTGAAGCTCGTTCTGACCAAGCATATCACGGTTGCTTCTTTTGGCTTTGGTGAAGGGACGATCACCATTTCTGACCCTCTTCTCATCATCATCGAACCTGTTTTGTCTCTTCCTCTGGTTTCTTTGTTTCTGCACAAAATCAAACCCAGTAGAAGCAAAATGTTTCTTATCTCTCAAAATCAATTGCTTTTTTTCAAGCACAGTTTTAAAAGGATAATAAACATCTTGTTGTAGTTTTGAAGCCTGATTTGATTTCTTGTGAAGTCCAAACATCCTGAAAACACTTAACAAAAGAGTTAGCAAATAAAAATCCTTAAACTCTCAAAGTGTTTAGCTCTCAATTTTTAGGTGATCACTCAAAGTTCTTTCCACTGGTTCAAAGGATGATAGGCAGTCAAAAATCAGCAATCAAAAACCAAAACAACCTTTTATGGGTAAAAAAAAGAGAAAGGAAGATGAAGAAATTTTTATATGGATCTGCATTAACTGTCATAAGGCTGGATTTCCCTTCAGCCAGCATGATTTCTCTTCCACCACTCCCCCTGGATTTCTCTTCCGAAGTGATTCAAGCCAAAAACGTTTTTTTTTTCTTTTTTTTAATAATAACAGGCGATCACAAGGGAGTAAAGGTACAGCCCGGATCCAACAGGAAATAATAAAAAAAATTTGTGAAGAGATGAGAGGATGAAAAGATGAAATGAAAACAAACCAGCCAAAGTGGTTCTGATACCACTTGAAGAACCTTATGATAGGAGAATCACTTTAGTTGGGTGTTGGATATGATCCGAGAAGGAAAACGACACTTCTGCAACTGAAATGTAATGAAATGATCGTCAAGAGATGCGGAATGGCTCTTGATATACCCACGATCTAAGGCTAACCATCTAAGAAAGAATGAATGTGTTGGCTAACCACCAAACAACACACAAAGATGAATTGGATGACCACCAAATCAACAAGCCGGTTCACACCAATGAACTAACTAAAGAACTCTCTCTCTCACTCAGAAAAAAGAAGAAACAAAAATATAACTCAAACTTAGACTGCTTTTATTCATAGAAGAGTTTACATATTTATACTACTTTGTAGTCAAAGAGAATAAAGGAAATTGTGTGAAAACAATACATAGAAAATGAAATCTTTGACTAGAAAATCATAAATGAGGCAAAGACACGAAAATGGATGAAGACTGGTCAAAGTGATCCTTTGGCTACATGTCCAGGTTCATCCGAACCAGTTGAATTCGCGAGAACTGAAGATCACCGGTTTTGTAAATTGCATAACTCCTTCATCTGAACTCCATTTTATCTGATTATTGTTCGAGGAGCTTTGTATTTGAGTTGAGAACATTCTCCAAGTGCTTTCATTCATAGAAGCCTCGTGGTTTGGAAGATATGAGTCAAACAATGAACATATATCTTTACTGCTTTCCATTATCAAGCCATGTATACCTGTTTTGCCCGGTGCGCTACCCAAGGGCACATCAGCCATCCCACACATCCTTGGTGAGCTCAGCGGGTTTTCCATTCTCATAACCCTTCAAGATCCAATTGTCCTTCCAGTTGGATACCGTGTCCAACAATCGTTTTTTCGCCTTTCCTTCAAACGCTTTCTTCACCCTCTCGTTCACCCCTATGGACCAATGATATTTTTGTTGTAAAACAAATAGATTTATAATTAGTTTAAAAATAATAATTCGTAATAACAAAACATTAGATTAATAGTAACTTACGGCAAACATTTTGAACCACGTCTTTCTGATGTAGATCGGCGTCAATTTCCAGTTCGGATGAGCGTGGGGGAAGTAGCCTTTGATCACCTCGGTTACGTTCCGAGCGACAGAACCGTCAACCCCAAACCTGAAAAACAAAAAAAAAGTGCTTAAATTATTTTTTGTTATAAAACAATTGCACAATAAAAATGTAACGTACCACAAAGTTCCGTCCGGTCGGTCGGGGTCTAAGACTGGTAAACCTCCTCTGCCTGGCTGAGCGAGAAGGTCCTCGACGGTGTACATAGCGTAAGGAGCACGCGGCGGCACAAGCAAATCGGGATGAATCTCGTCCGGCACCACTGGAGGAGGTGCCTCCTCAGGAACATGATCATGATGCGCGGGTGGTGCATCAAACTGAGGAACCGGTGGCGAACATATGGAGGAACCAGTGGTACACCAAAAGGAGGTGTCTGAGAGACTCTCTGAGAAGACTGATAGTCGGAGACAGTCTCCGGAAACGAAGAACTGGGAGCTGAAGAAGATGATGTGCCTGTACGAGTACCTGACTCACCAAACATCTGACCGTAATCCTGTGAACGGTTCTTGTTCTTTCGAACCATCTGGAGAAAAAAATAACTGTCATTACTAACCATATTAAAATATAAATATATATATTATTAATTAACATTTAAAAATTATCATCCTATATTATCAACAAATTCCATAAACCTATCTACAAATTCTCTACACTAACCACCTAAACTAATTACCCTAAACTAACCACCTAAGCTATAAATTAGAGAGGAAGCAGAGAGGAGAGTACCTTGCTTGGAGAAGGAGAGGAATTGACTACGAAATGGGAAGTGATTTCGTTCGGGTATATATAAACTTATATATTGTCGTAAAAACCTCGTGAAGTTACGAAGATGTTACGAGGATTTAAAAAGGCCCGCGTTTTTTTTTTTACGTTTCGTCTTAAAGCCCACGTACATTTAGGAGCAATTAGCTAGACCCGTGTTTTCCTTTACGAGGTATTTACGAGAAAATAACAAGTCCCATGTTTTCTTTTACGATGATTTTACGATTTCTGTTTACGAGTATTTTACGACGAAATGATTTTCAATTTACAAAAAATACCTGAAGGAAGACACCTGCACAAGAACAGTAGTTATTAATTCTAAATAGCATTTGAAACTGATCAGAAATGTTCTTGTGACAGTGCACTCCCTTCAGGTTTTTTGAATTTTTTGAAACTATTGATTAGTTTTTTTTTTTGTGTAAGTTTCGAATGGGAGGGGTGTTCTTATTTATAGAAGTATTTGTCATCGTAATATCGTCGTTAATTAATGAGTTAATAACAAGGCCCGCGTTTTTCAATTTCGTCGTAAAATCCTCGTTAATTAACAAGGTAATAACAAGGCCCGCGTTTTTCTGTTTCGTCGTAACTTCCTCGTGTTATTAAACTTCGTCGTAAAATCTTCGGTAATTACGAGTATTTTACGATGAAGATTTTCAATTTAGAAAAAAAACCTGAAGGGAGACTAGCACCAGAACTGATCAATTCCAAATAGATTTGAAACTGATCAGAACTGTTCTGGTGACAGTTCGCTCCCTTCAGATTTTTTCAAACTATTGTTTAGTTTTTTTTTTGTGCAAGTTTAGAATGGGAGGGGTGTGCTTATTTATAGAAGTAGTTGGGGTCGTAAAATCCTCGTAAATTGACTGGGAAATAACAAGGCCCATGTTTTCAATTTCGTCGAAATATTGCGTGAAAATAACAAGGTCTGTGTTTTCCTTTTCGACGAATTAGCAAGGCCCGTGTTTTCAGTTTCGTCGTAAAATCGTCGTAACATTACGAGGAAATAACAAGGCCCCTGTTTTCTTTTACAAAGAAATAGCAAGGCCCATGTTTTTGTACGACGATTTTACGAGGAAGTTATGCAAATCCCTATCACTCAAAACCCCAAACCCCAAGTTCCTTAACTTCATCTATCACTCAATCTCTTCTTTCTAAACCCCAAACCCCCAATTGAGTTACACAAAATCAAATTATATAATTTAATTTTCATGATTAAACAAACTAAACACATGCATTAACTCTAAAAATAAATCATATTTAAGAAAATTACATCATCATTCGGATACATCATTGACATTCTTATCATCACTAGAAACATCATCATTTTCATTAAACTCGTCTTCAACAGCTTCGTTTGTCGTATCGTCGGGAAGAACTTCGTACTCACGATTATGCGGATCAATAAGAAGGATGTCATCAGTTTGTTGTTCAGGTTCCTAGACTTCATTGATGTGTTCTTTTTGCAATGGTTGTTGTTCTCCACGGATTATTCGTCCACGAGGTGTGACTTTGACAACGACAAACCAATTGATTCCTGATTCTCTCATCCGAGGGTATGTAAGGAAGCTGACTAGGTCTGCTTGTGAAGCTAATATGAAAGGCTTAAATTTGTTGTACCTTCGTCCACCATTGACATCAACTACACCGAATTTATTGAATAGAACACCTCGATTGACGACGGGTTCGAACCATTCACATTTGAAGATGACACATTTCAGCTTCAATAACCCTGAGAATTTCACTTCAATAATCTCCTGTAAGATCCCGTAGATATCTATTTCGCCTTTCACACATATTCCATAATTACTTGTCGCCCGCTGTCTACCATACTCATATGTATGAAAAGTAAAGCCTCGTGTGAAATACATCGGTGATGTGGTGACCTTTGCAACTGAACCTTGAATTAATTCATGAAACCATGTGGGGTAATCTGGATCATCATAATCAACCTGCGAAAATAAAGAGAACCTTAAAATTAATTAATCATACTAACGGCGAATACAGATCATATGCCAACTTACAAAATTGGGTTAATACCTGATCATTCAACCACTTAATAAAGTGTTGATCTTTCCTTTTGTCTACCTCACTTTTGGATATACCTGAGATTGTTTCTTCGATTTGAGAAACAAATAGGCTGTAAAATCATATTTTCTATTAATTAATCATTTGAAAATTATATAATTTATACATATATGTGTTTAGAAGTTTCAATATATGTTACCATTCAAAATAACGCATCAATGGATCCTCGCAATTGAATAGAATATATGTGTGTGCACTATGGACATCTTTATCACTTGACCACCAAACCTGTTTCAATTTCCCACCGAATCGCCCTATCTGGCAAAAGATGTCTGGAACACCAGCAACTGCATATGTTGGCGCGACACCACCATCGTCATATCTTCTTGGAGCTCTTTTCCGGGTACGTACTTTTGGTGCAAAGTAGTACGATGTGAAGTGAGATGTTTCCTCTGTCAAACTTCCAGCAATTATAGAACATTCAACTTTGGCGAGGATTTTTTCTTTTCCCTTCAAATATTTCATGGACCGCTCATACTGATACATCCATCCGTAATGTACTTGTCCACGAAGCAATGCCTCATACGGGAGGTGGACAGCTACATGCTCCATGACGTCAAAGAATGCCGGAGGAAAGATCTTCTCCAAGTTGCACAGTAAGATGGAAATGTTCTCATGAAGTTGTTCTACGACATCCTCTTTAAGAGTGTGTGTGCTCAGATCCCTGAAAAATGCTCCAATGCCTTGTGTATTCCAATTAAACACATTATTACTCATATTATTTATTTGTGCATATTATAGAGCACTAAAGAAATTAATGCGTAATTAATATATTACCTGCAAGTGCTTCATGTACATTTGTTGGAAGTAGCTCTGCAAATGCAAAGGGAAGTAGTCGTTGCATAAAGACATGCCAATCATGGCTCTTCATCCCGGAGAACTTTTGACCCTTTTCAACACATCTAGAGAGATTTGAAACATACACATCGGGGAACTTCACTTCTGATGCCACCCAGTTGAACAACACCGACTTTTGTTCGGAAGACAATCTGAATATCGGAACGGGAACTTGTCCATTGCTTTTTATATGTAACTCGCTTCTTGAGCAAATATCAGGCAAGTCCAACCTCGATTTTTTGTTTTCTTTTGTCTTCCCTGGGACATTCAATATTTGTATTCATGATGTTTTCAAAAAAATTCTTCTCTATATGCATCACATCGAGGTTGTGGCGCAAAAGAAGATCCTTCCAATATGGCAAATCCCAAAATATACTCTTGTTGTGCCACTTGTGCTGAACTCCGTAAAAATCAGGCATATTACCGGAAACATGCCAATTACCACCACAACGAATTGTTTCGTTAGCTCCGTAGTAATCGATTTGCACTTCAATTTCTTCTCTAGTTAAATATGGAGGAGGAGTGTCTCTCACAATCCTTTTGTGCGTAAACAATTTCTTGTTTCTTCGGTACGGATAGCTAATTGGAAGAAATCGACGATGACAATCGAACCAACTTGTTTTCCTACCATTCTTCAGTTGAAACGCATATGTCATTCCATTACAATATGGACAAGATAGTCTCCCATGTGTAGTCCATCCAGACAACATCCCATAGGCAGGAAAGTCACATATGGTCCACATAAGCATCGCTCGCATCGTAAAATTCGTCTTCGTGGAACAATCATACGTCCTCACCCCTGTTGACCACAAATCTTTCAACTCTTTTATCAGTGGTTGTAGAAAAACATTCAGATACCTTTTTGGATGTTTCGGACCAGGTATTAATATGGTCAAGAATAGAAACTCCCGTTGCATGCACATCTCCGGTGGCAGGTTGTATGGTGTAAGAAAGACTGGCCACAATGAATATTGTCTCCCTGACATTCCAAATGGACTAAATCCATCTGTGCATAATTCAAGATACACATTTCGGCTATTGCTAGCGAATTCTGGATGTGCTTTGTTAAAATGTTTCCAGGCTCTTGCATCTAAGGGATGAGTCATCTCACCTTTCGACTGAGTATGCTCGGCATGCCATCTCATCCCTCCAGCAGTCTGCTCAGATAGGTACAATCTTTTCAATCTGTCTGTAATTGGTAGGTAGCACATCCTTTGGTACGGTACCCTATTACGTCCTCATCCTTGCGGTTTGAAACGTGGCTTCTTGAAGAATCGACATTCTTCTAACTTCTCATCATCTCCCCAGTAGATCATGCAATTGTCGATGCAAACTTTTATCATCTCCGTAGGCAACCCAAGACTATAAACCAGTTTCTGAATCTCATAATAAGAATCAGCTGACACATTGTCTTCTGGTAAATACTCTTAAACAAGTCTGCCCATGCATCCATGCAACTTTCAGGTAGATTGTGATCAGTTTTAATATTCATCATTCTAGCAGCCAACGACAATTTAGAGAGACCTTCTCTACAACCACTGTAAAGTGGCTGATTCGCAGCATCTAACATTTCATAAAACTTTTTTGCATCAAAGTTAGGTTCTTCAACTTCATCATGAGCTACAAATGCATCAGCTACAATATCATGAACCCTATCATGATCTACCATCTGCACCTCCTGATGGTAACTATGTTCATTATGCAAATGATCAACCGGTTCATCCTGAAAATTGATATTACTACTACTAGCTTCATTCACATAATCATAACCTTCTCCATGTTGAAACCAGATATAGTAATGTGGCGTGAAACCTCTATTTATTAAATGCTTCCATACATTTTCACGAGTTGCAAATTTTGAATTGTTGCATTTCCGACAAGGACAGAACATCTTACCGCTTTCCTGAGCGAGCGGTGTAGAATCTGCTTGATGCATAAATGTCTCTAGCCCTTCAAGATATTCTTTCGTCACTCTGCCGTTAGTATCTCTGTGCATATACATCCACCTCCGCAATTCGACTATATTTCGATCACCCGACATTTTTTTTGTCACGTTTTTAGTTTTTTTCTTTCAATTTGGTGTGCTTCAAATGAAACACAAATGCCATATTTATAAGAAGTTTTCGAAACTGGTAGGTGAAATTTTACTCAGAATTTACGACGAAATATAGTTAGGTAGCACAAACAAAAAACGTGTTTCAAACTAAAAAGTTGGTGCACACGAGATTTCGACGCAAAATAGACGTAAAATATTTCGTCGTAAATGTGTCGTTATATTTACGTCCAATTTATGGCGCAATATGTTTTCCTCGTAACAACCACGTTAATTTGCGTCGTTTTTACGATGAAACTTTATTGTCATTATTTTACGACGAAATTACTATGATTTGTTTTTTCCTCGTAAGGGTCTCGTAAATAAGACGTACATTTACGAGGACTTATTTTCCTCGTTACATTTCGTTGCTAATTTTGTGTTTTCTAGTAGTGAATTATTTTATCTTTTTACATAAAGAATTATATGTGTATATAATAAGTATATGATAACTATTAATGTCTTATAATGTCCTTACATTCTTTATAAATCATTTATAAAGATTTTCTGAAATACATTTATATTAGCTGACAAAAAATACATTTATATTATTATTTAACATGGCTTACGACATCCTTTTATCAATAAAAAAAATATATATACATAAGAGCTTATAAATCCTTTATAAAAAATGGAAAATTTGAAGAACAATGAAATATTTGCAATAAAAATGTTATATATTTAACTGAAAATATTGAAAGTAATGTCATAATTAAGCATCAGTATAAATGTGTGATTATTGCAATGGATACCAAATAATATATATATATATATATATGTTACATGTGATAACAAGAAAGATAGAGATATTTGGCAACAAATATGTAAGAAAATTAGAAAGACATTAGCAATGCATGTTACATGTGATAACAATAAAGAAATAAAAATGAAAGACTAATAGAATAACTGAAGAAGATGACAAATACAAAAAGATGTCTAATATGTATTGGATAAGCTAATGTGACAATTGCATATGTAATTCCACCAGTTTTTGTTATTAATTATTAAATATTATATAGGTTACATTGCATCAAACTTATAAAACAATTTCCACCGAAAATTACTTCTGGTGTGTTAGTGGGATATGAATATGTAGTGATTGTTAAAATTCTCAAATTATATTGTTATTGGTTGGTGGATTCTAACATTCTTACTAAAATCTAGTGTTACTCGTTTGATGATTGTTTAATGACTTACAAAACTTCTTGTTATTCAAAAAGTTTAGTTTTTAATGATTCTAGGTTTCAATCAAATCTAATGTTATAAGAAATTGAATTCCACATAATTTTACTTATAAAATAAAATTTCAAAAATCTTGCATATTTCTTCAAGATTCTTAAAATCCTTGAATTAGAACATTTCATAAACATTTAAATATGAAAAAATCTTTATAAGTCTTTACAAACTTAACAAATTCCTTGACTTTTAGAATTAACCAACTCTATAAAAATTCTACTCCCACTAACCCCTCCCCCACTCGCTGCCCCCCTTATATCTAAGTTGGTAAATAGAATATTGTGATTACTATAAAGTGAATTAAAATATATTATTTTTTGTTCATTGATCATAAGTTTGTTAATCATTTGATCAAAACTATATAGTAATTTAAAATAAATATGTTAGAGATTCAATGTTATTGAACTATCATCAAATTTCACACTTTTAAAAATATAATATTGAGGTTTTTGATTTTGAACTATTGAGAGTTAAATATAACATTTTATCGTGATGGTTTGCAAAGTTGCACCAGAGAAAATAGTTATAACAAACACAGCACAAATATTGAGATGATTAGGATCAAATATTTGAGAAATTTTAAATATTTTATAAACCCAAGGCAATTTAAGATTTGATTAGATTTTGCAACATTATTGTTACATATGTTAAGAGTATTTAAAGAAATTTCATATTTTTTTGAAAATATCTTTTAAATTGAAAATTGTTTAAAATGATATTTTTAATATTTTATACCTATATTTTAATTATTTATTAGTTAAAAATATATATATAAATTTTAAGTTTTAATTTTTAAATAATGTTTTATTTTTTTCTCATTTCAAACATTTTGATCTTCTTTTAAAGGGTGAAAAAAAAGATATTTTTTTTAAAATTTTTTTTAAAAATATAATCATAAGAGATGACATTTATATTCACTGTTTTTAACAATAAATTATCTTTCAGTTACCACCAAATTCTATTTGATATATTTATTGAAAATAATTCTCTAATTTTCAATAAGCTAGTTGAAGAATTCATTTAAATAATTAATATAATAAACTTAAATTTAAAATATCGTTTGTAAATTTAATATACAATTAGAGAATTTGAGAAAAAAATGAAATACTCTCAAACATCGTAATCAATCAATATGCCCCATAGTTCCGGAGAAAACTGAATCAATACAATTAAAATAGAAGTTATGTCTCTTTTCATGTGTGAATTTTTTTATTTGGACCTTTCATTAGAACCTTTTTAAATATAGTTTTGTATTACCTAAATAATATCACAATAATAAATCTACTGTTACGAAAGTCAAAAATAGGAGGAGGAGCCGTTTTCGTTGAAAATTATGAGCTCTTAATCAAAAACCACAATTCCCGGCCTACGGGATCCAAAGCATTCCCTGAAGTGAATGCTACGGCGATAGAAAATTCGGAAATCCGCTGCACTATTTACACAGTAAATTTCTTTTCTATATATATGATCGATTTCGATCTTTGTAATCACACCTCAACCTTCTCTTCTCTCTCTAATAAACTCTTTCTATCAGTGTTAAAAATTTCTACGGGTATAAAATTTCGCCTTTATTTAAATTCCTGCGATACAATAAAATACCAGTTCTTTTTATAACACGTTATCAGCACGATCACTCTGCGATTCGGTAAAATTTATTTGTATCATTTATACTCTGTTATAATGGTCGGTATACCGCCTATACTATTATTTATATCATGTTATAATGGCTGGAATACCGCCTATATCATTTACTAGTAATTTAATTTATTTATTGGTCGGCCGAGCTGCCTTATATCCTGTTTATTATTTATTGGTCGGCCGAGCCGCCTTATATCATGTTTATTATTGATTGGTCGGCCGAGCCGTCTTATATCCTGTTTATTATTTATTGGTCGGCCGAGCCGCCTTATAT
>NC_027751.1:16601597-16608734 GCF_000695525.1 Brassica oleracea var. oleracea | reverse complement strand
TTTTCCCATAGGGTTTTCCTAGAAAGGTTTTTAACGAGGCAACAAAGACGTTAAGAAAGAGCGGATAGTGACACCGGCCCCCGAGGGAGAGTGTTACGAAAGTCAAAAATAGGAGGAGGAGCCGTTTTCGTTGAAAATATAAAAGATGTGGGGCCCGCTGCACTATTTGCATAGTAAATTTCTTTTCTATATATATGATTGATTTCGATCATTTGAAAACGCATCATTCACTCTTCTCTTCCCTCTGTAATAATCTTTCTATCAGTGTTATAAAATTCTACGGGTATAAATTTTGCCCTTATTTAAATTCTCGCGATTATTTCACTTCTTTTCATATCATCTAGTATATTGATGGTATAACAATGTTAGATTCGTCCTTCTTTCTATGACTGATTTCTCCATTTTTCCAATTTCTCTTAACAGTACTCTATATGTTCGATTTTGAAAAACTACCCATGGTGCGATTCGGTTTCGGTTTCCATGTTGGAAGACGAACATGTTTCTGATTTTTGTAATCAAAAGTTTTAACCCTTATCATTTGTGGTCTCGTCGTTAGGGTTCAAAGACAAAGATATGCATCAAAGTTTAAAGTAATGACATAAGCGAAGAAAGGAGTCGGTGGTGACTTGATACGGTAATTATCTCCCTCACCACAGCGTCTCCAGCCACATCCCATCGATTTCCCCAGTTCTAAACAAGATGTTAAGGTGATTGAATAATGCTACCTATATTATTTAGCGGCGATAGCGATGGCGACGTTCTAGGGTTCCATGAATCCACGACGGTGGAATCCCCGAATTGAACGGGAGTTTCAGATCGAGACGGTATTCGTTCAAGAGAGTAAAGATGGAAAGTTTGGGATCTGTTGGAGGGATCGGGGAAGAAGATCTCGATCGGATCTTCGACGGGTTTCGGGAAAATCATCACAATATGGAAAGCGAATAGGGATATCAATCTTCTCTCAGTCAAAATCCCCGCAAACCGAAGGTATAATTTCTGTTCTCATCAAAATAGAATCTCTTCTGATTGCTTTAACGAGGGCTTCGCTTCAGTAATGATTGAGGAAAGTTGGAATTTGGAAAACAAGGATTTTATTTTTATGGTATAACGTTTCAAGGGTGATCGGGAATATTTTAGATTGCTTATTTGATTCTCGAATTTCAATTGATAATGTTGATTATGGAAGATGTGGTATAAATGGGATAGATCTTTGGCAGGAAAAAAAGAATCTTGGAGACTACTATAAAAAGGGCCTTGGTTTCTGCTTTTTCTACATCACATTTGAAAGTTTTCATACATACGAATTCTTCTTTCTCAGTCGTTCGTTTGTCAGCTCATTGGAAGTTCTGGAGAGATGAAAAATGGCGAAGGGGCTCGTAAGCGATTGAAGATATCGGTCCCTCACTTCAACAACTCGGATCTCATCAAGGGCTATTCCAAAACATTAATTGGAAGATGCATGAACCCGGAGGAGCAGAATGTCAAGTTTCTGGTGGTGACGCTTCCTAAAATTTGGAATTTGGAAGAAAAAGTTATGGGTACTGATTTGGGGCTTGGGAGGCTTCAGTTTGACTTTGATGCCGAGGAAGACATCGAAACGGTGCTGAAGATGCAACCATGTCATTTCGACTATTGGATGATTTCTCTGGTTCGTTGGCAACCAAAGAAGTCCAAAAACTACCCCTCGGAGATCAATTTCTGGATTAAGGTTTTGGGAGTGCCTTTGGAGTTTTGGGAGTCTCCTACTTTCCGGAGCATTGGCGATGCAATTGTTGTAACAAAAGCAGTTGATTTGGATTATGGTCGAGTGCAAGTGGCGGTCGATGGGTACAAGGAGCTGACGTTTGAGACGACAGTTGACTTTAAGGCAGGAGAGTACTATGAAGAAGAAGAAGCTCCAGTCTCTTTGCGGTACGAAAAACTGTTTGGTTTTTGTAAAACATGCCTCAGCATTTGCCACAAGATGGAGAAGTGCCCGCTGAACTCAAACAACTCTGACAAGACGATGGAGATAAGGGATGAACCCGAAGCAGGTTTTGATGATCGGGCTCGAAGTTACAAAGGTGTGGTGATTAACGGAAATGGAGGGCAACAAGATAGGGGAAGAGAGAAACGTGAGCACCAGGGGAAAGGCAAAGAAAAAATGTTTGAGGAAACAGACTCAAAGTGGGCCAGGGCTGCAGATAGGGAGCATAAATCTTACAATAACAGAAACCATCGGAGTGGTCACTGTGGAGAGGAGGAAAGTTCTCGTCATAGGAACTCCAGAAGGGAGCAGACAAGGACTCATTATCAAGATGAACGCGCAAGAGTTCCTACAGGCCCGAGAGGTGAAAGAGCAGCTCGCAGTGAGGCTCGAACGGAAGGGAAGGAAGAAGGCGAGATCAAAGAGAAAGAGATGGAGCGGCCAAACCATAAGGTGGAGAAGGTACATGATCAGGCACAACCTTCTCAAGCTTTCCTTGTTGAGGTAATGGAGACACAAGGAGAATTATCTAAGGTAATATCGAATCCTTCTGGTGGAGAACAAGAGCCAGACTTGGAAAATATGGATTTGGGTTTAGTGGAAGGGAATAATTTAGAATCTGATGTGGGTACGGGATTGGAAGAACATCATATTGGTAATGCTAGTATCGGGAATCAGGAGAGTTTGTGGGCTGAATCTCACGTAATTTTTGAGGAAGAGATAAGGAAGATGTAAGAATGCAGGAGGTTGCGACTGGGGATCTCGAGGAAAAGAAGCATATGGAGGATATGGAAGGGAAATACCGGGTTACTGGGGAGGTGGAGAAGAGGCAGAGCACACGTAAAAAGGCGGTTAAGCCGTCTCTGGGTGCAGCAGCTTCCAACAAGTTGAAGATGGCTCAGCTGGTGGCGGCCAAACGCACGGTAGCCAAACCAGGCATTCGTCATGGTGATTACTCTAAGCAGGGAGAGGAAAAGGGCACATCAGGTCCAAGACATGATCCTGCAAAGCAAGCAAAAGATCCATGAATCAAAGCGTCATGATAGAGAAGTTACGTGGGCATGTTATGGTTTATGTTTTTTTTTACAGTTTCAATAAGCTCTTTGAGCATTTGTACTTGTTTTTTCTTTGATTTTCTGTTGGTTTATGGTTGTTTCTTGTTATCTTGGGCTGTGGAATGGTCCTTCAATAAGGTTTCTAAAAGGAATAAAAACGGTTTGTTAGTGAGACATTGGTGGTATCATTTTCTGTTACGAGTTGTATACATCAGAATGTATGGGATGAGTTTTTCGCCTTGCATGCTTTCTTATCGAGAACAGGCTTTATGGTTTACTTTATTTATGTGGTATTGGATTGTTTCTGGTCATTGGAGGCAAGCTTTGGCTATATCATTAACATCGATGGGATTAGTATGCTTGGTCTCTTCACACCAAGCATATTCAGGAATGCGTCGAATGCAAGGGGGAATTTGTTGGTTTCAAGTGTATGAATGGTCTGGTCGTATAAAAGAAGAGCGTCCCTGTTGGTTTTTTGAAAATGTTATTGGTTTTGGAGTTAGCATATTCGGTTTGAGCAATACATTTGCAAAGGACATGGCTAGCGCTAGCGGTTGCTGCTCCAGTATTAGATTGTATTTTTTACAACAAAGATACGTACTGTTTTGAAACAGGAATGGGAATTTTTTTGATACAAGGTCAATTCCGGGTCTCTTTATACCTGGCGGGTTATATCATGGGTGCAAATCCTTAAATATTTTTTTTTATGAAAGTTCTAAGTTGGAACTGTCGAGGAATGGGAAGTAAATGGACCATGAGTTATCTGAGGGAGATATGACACAAACACAAACCAGATTTTTTATTTTTATCAGAAACAAAGCAGGAATTTGACTTTGTACAGAGAGTTCAACTTCACTCGGGATTCGATAATCTGGTTACAGTGGACCCAAATGGAAGAAGTGGTGGATTAGCACTTTATTATAATAATGAGTATCAGATTAAGATTCTATAGTCAAGTAACCGAATGATAGATGTGGAAGCTGTGGCTTTGGAGAAAAGAGTGTTTCTAACATTTGTTTATGGAGATCCGGTTCAACAATTGAGGGAACAAGTATGGGAACGATTATCTCGGTATGAACTTTCAAGATCCGAACCCTGGTTTATTATTGAAGATTTAAATGAAATTACTGGAAATCATGAAAAAGATGGAGGAGCTCTGAGAAGTGCGGACTCATTTATTCCCTTTAATGATATGATACGAAACATTGGCTTATTGGAGTTTCCGGCTCGGGGTAACAAACTGTCATGGCAAGGGCGAAGAGGAAAAGGAAAAGGGGCGTTTACGGTTAGATGTCGTTTAGACCGTGCCTTAGCAAATGAGGAGTGGCATACTCTATTCCCCTGTTCTTATACAGAATATTTAAGGATGGTGGCGTCTGATCATCGGCCAGTGGTGGCGTCTGATCATCGGCCCGTGGTGGCGTCTGATCATTGGCCCGTGGTGGCGTTCCTAGAGGATAAAGTTCCCAGGAGGAAGGGGCAATTTCGTTTTGATAAGAGATGGGTTGGACAAGAGGGCCTTATGGAGTCCATTTCAATGGGCTGGTCCGATCATAGTGTAGGAAGAGAGGATGATATAGTGGCTAAAATTTGCACTGTCGACACGAAATTACAAAATGGCGGAAAAACAATTCACCTTACAGAAAGGAAAAGATTAATGAATTACAGAAAGCTCTCGAAGAAGTACAACCAGATAATACAAGATCTTAGGAGGATATAGTGGAGGTGTCCAGGAAGTTACAAGAGGCGTACAAGGATGAAGAAGATTATTGGCATCAGAAAAGTAGGAATATGTGGTATTCTTCTGGGGATCTTAATAAAATTTTTTATCACGCTTTAACTAAGCAAAGTTCGTAATAGGATAGTTGGATTATATGATGCTGCGGGGAATTGGATTACAGAGGATAATATGGTGGAAAAAGTGGCTGTAGACTATTTTTAAGATCTGTTCAGTACCACTTCACCTTCAGACTTCGAAAGTTTTCTCGCGGAGGTAACAACGGGTATCACTCCTCAGATGAACCAACGATTTCTGAGGCTAGCGATTGAGAGTGGGGTTAAAGAGGCTTTATTTATGATACACCCAAAAAAGGCACCAGGGACGGACGGCATGACAACCCTCTTTTTTTCAACATTCCTAGCATATTATTAAGAAGGATTTGGTAGAAATGGTAAACAAAATTTTGGTTTCTGGAGAAATGGATCCAAGATTAAATATTACTAATATCTGTATGATTCCAAAAACGAAGAGTCCAACGAGAATGACAGAGCTGAGGCCAATTAGTCTATGTAATGTCGGGTATAAAATTATATCAAAGGTATTGTGTCAGCGGCTGAAATCATGTCTTCCGTCCCTCATTTCAGAAACTCTATCGGCTTTCGTGGCTGGGTGTTTGATAACTGATAACATTCTTATAGCCCAGGAGATGTTTCATGGGTTACAGACTAATAAGGCATGTCAGGGAAAGGACATGGCAATTAAAACGGATATGAGTAAAGCGTATGATCGAGTAGAATGGGATTTTATTCAGGCTTTACTAGAAAAGATGGGCTTTGATCTTCACTGGATTAAGTTAATGATGGAATGTATATCATCGGTTCAATATCGGGTTTTACTGAATGGCCAACCACGTGGTTTCATTATTCCACAGTGGGGATTAAGACAAGGAGATCCTTTATCCCCTTATCTATTTATATTGTGTATTGAGGCACTGATTGCAAATATTAAAAAGGCGGACAGAGAGAAACAACTGACAGACATGAAGGTAGGCAGAGCATGTCCATCAATTTCTCATTTGCTTTTTGCGGAAGATAGTCTCTTCTTTTGTAAAGCCCAAAGAGAAGAATGTTAATATATTATCCGGATTTTAACAGAATATGAGATGGTATCAGGTCAACTCATTAATTTTGATAAGTCTTCGATCCAATTTGGGCACAAGATCGAGGAATCAGTTAGACAGGAACTAAGGAATATTTTGGGCATTCAGAATCTTGGAGGAATGGGAACTTATTTAGGATTACCAGAAAATCTTGGGGGCTCAAAGATTCAAGTTTTCAGCTTTGTGCAAGATAGACTTAATAAAAGGGTTAACAGGTGGACTTTCAAATTCGTCACGAAAGGTGGAAAAGAAGTGATTATTAAATCAGTAGTTACGGCATTACCAAATCATGTGATGTCTTTCTATAGATTACTGAAGGCAACCGCAAAAAAATTGGCAAACGCGGTAGCAGAATTATGGTGGAGTCCAGGGGGAAGTACAAGAGGAATGCATTGGAAATCATGGGACAAGGTATGTGTTAGTAAGGAGGAAGGAGGATTGGGGTTTAAAGACATCAGTGATTTCAACACAGTGATGCTTGGTAAACAGTTATGGCGTTTGATTGAGAAGCCTAATACTTTATTCTCTCGTGTTTTCAAAGGTCGGTATTACAGGAATGCATCACCCCTGGAACCGATTCGCTCATACTCTTCGTCATATGGCTAGCGCAATGTCACATCTACTAGATCTCTGGTAAGTAAAGGATTAATTGATATATTGTGTTTTTGGCACATTATATGTATGTCTTACTAATAGTTTTCAAGGTTTTATCGAGTCTTTTTAGTCCATTTAAGTCATTACAGGTCTGGAGTTCCATTGGATGAGGGATAGACTAGATGGAGGGAAAGAAGAGAAAAATAGTGTGAATTGGAGTCTTTCGCGAAGAACAGTCTACCGGAGCAGCCCGAGTGCCTGCTCCAGCGGCATAGATAAAAAAAGGAAGTTTCCAAATATTTCGGGATTTGTCCTAGATTTCCTATTTTTCCCTATAGCCGCCTGTGGCTCCTATATATATAGTCTCCTATTTATTACTTTAGACCTACCTTAGTTTTTATGCAAGAAAGACCTGAGAGAGCTTTGATTTTTGGGAGATTGCTACTTGTAAGGGAGAATGCCTCATCTATCTCCTAGAGAAGATTATCCTGAACCCTCTGATTTCTATTATCTATTATATGCAGTATTATTCATAAATCTTGCTTCTCTGTTCTTGTGTTATGTCTGAGTAGTCACCGAGTTAGTTTAGGGTTCTAGGGTTTTGGATTCGTAAACTGAAGCATAAATAAGTCATCTTAAGATT
>NC_027751.1:16594227-16601435 GCF_000695525.1 Brassica oleracea var. oleracea | reverse complement strand
AGATATTAGGGTGTACTGTGAACATATCGGACTTGATCTCTAAAGCTTGCTAGCGCATCTTGATCCAAACGAGAGTTTAGGCATCAAGACCGACTTGCAAAGGAAACAATGCCACGAGAGTGGGTTGATTCAACCTGAGTGATCCGAGTTTAGAATTGTTATAAACTGAACTTGAATAATTGCTTGGTTTACGATTTCCATACCTGAAGAAGAAACCCTAGACTAGCGCCTTTAAATCAATTCAAAACAACCTCATCTTGTTACTTGTTATTTACGTTATTGACTTCTTTAAAATCCCCCACTTTGTTTTAGCTTAATTCTGATCCCATAAAGATAAAGTGTGAACTGGTCCTCTGGAATTGAATCTAAAGATATTACAACTACACTGTTAACTTGACAGTAGACAAAGATCTAATTTTAGTGTATCACTAATAACACGGGTGGGATCAGGATCATCTATATTGGTATGGAATGATCCCTGGCTCCCAACCACTCGCTCGAGACCAGCCAATAAAAACCAACACAATCATTACCCTGACCTCACAGTGGATTCTCTCATTGATCCTACTTCACGAAATTGGAACTTGCAGGCAATTCGGGCTTTAGTGGACCCACAGGATGTGAAAATTATAGAAAGTATACCTTTGAGTAGAATTCAGATGGTCGATAGAGATGGTTGGCATTTCACAAACAATGGGAAATAGACGGTTAAATCAGGATATCAGGTAGAACGGGTTTACCCAGATAGGGAAAGACTACCAGTGATGTTTGGACCTTCAGTTGACGCTTTAAAGTCGTTCTGCTGGAAAATACGATGTCCACCAAAGATAAAACATTTCCTATGGCAACTGGTAATAGGATGTATAGCAGTCAAGAAGAATTTGCAAGGGAGCGGGATAACAGGTGATATATGTTGTGCAAGATGCGGAGCTGACGAGGAATCAATTGACCATGTGTTTTTTGAATGTCCTCCAGCACTACAAGTTTGGGCGTTATCAAAGATACCATCAAATCCAGCTATCTTTCCAACAAGTTCTCTTTTTACAAATATGGATCATCTTTTCTGGAGAGTTTCTCCGCAATTAGATGATCATCAGTTTGCATGGATTCTATGGTATATCTGGAAAGGAAGGAATAATAAAGTTTTTAGTAATCTTGATATGGATCCTAGGGATACGCTCAGGTGGCAGAAACAGAGTCCACACTATGGACTGAAGCGCAGATAGCAAAAGAACAGAGGACAGTGCCACATGCAGAAGTTACGACATTACCGTTAATCCCAGGTAGATGGTGTTTCACAGATGGTTCCTGGAAAGAGATTGATGGTTTCTCTGGTCAGGGGTGGTTCAGTACTTTAGAAGGTTTTGATGGGCTGATGAAGGCGAGGAATGTTCGGGCTAGTCTCTCTTCTCTCCATGCGGAGATGGAAGCACTACT
This sequence comes from Brassica oleracea var. oleracea, assembly GCF_000695525.1. Taxonomy (NCBI): domain Eukaryota; kingdom Viridiplantae; phylum Streptophyta; class Magnoliopsida; order Brassicales; family Brassicaceae; genus Brassica; species Brassica oleracea. The sequence continues at coordinate 16,599,998 of NC_027751.1, read as the reverse complement.
TTGGGCAATGGAATGTATGAGGAACTTACGTCAATTTCAGGTTACGTTTGCAACGGATTGTTCTCAATTGGTGAAGATGGTTTCGGAACCAGAAGAGTGGCCTGCTTTTGCAAGTTATTTAGAAGATATTAAAGCCCTGAAAGGAAGTTTTTCCCGATCAGAGATTGTCCATGTGCCATGAACGCAAAATACAAAGGTGGATAGCCTAGCACGTAGTGCCAAGAAGCAGCCGTCTTTCGTCGTTCACATGGATCAACATCTCCCAGTTTGGTTTACAGAGTCTGTATGAGTCTGTTTAAGTTGATGACAAAAAAAAAAAAAAGAATAAGGCTACCTCAAAGAATGATTTTGATCCTTGGTTTGAAATTTTTATATTGGAAAAAGTTGTTAGAAAATATTTAGATATGCCTTACAATCAGCCAAGGATTTTGATGGGTTTGAGGAAGAGGACAAGCTTCAATCTGATCTCCAAGATTTGGCTAAGGAGGATTATGATTTTGATTTATATCTCTAGATGTTGTAAACGGTATGGGGGTTTTATTCTTCTTTTGTGTCTTTTGATGATTTAAGGCCTAATGGTGACTCAACGAAGGTTGGCTTCATGCATGTGATGCTTAATCATGTGATGAGGATGAAGAAACAATGTCGATTGGTGTGGTGGCACAACCTTAAGTGTACAAACAATCACAATTGGTGTTTCAGACATATTAAGCCTCCTAACGATACTTGTGGAAGGAGTATACTTGCCTACATGTACATGTGTCAGATATCCATATTGTTGCTTTCTTAATTAATGCATAGGTAATTTCTATAGAAATATTTCATTGTTTTCTTTGTGCTTTAGGGAATTTCATGAGCCATTTAATATGTATATAAAACTTCCACATAAGCAATATAATACATGATTGGGTTTTTCTCTTTTAGGCTGTCACTTTTACGTCTATTAACTTCCACATAACATTATAATACTAGAATTTTGTAAAGAGAACTCATGCATGAAGTTTAATCTGATATCTTATGATATTCATTTGTAAAGGCATTTTGATGGTTTATGTATAATGGATGTGATAGGTACAAGCACACATATGAGAGGAAGAGGTTCAAGAAGGATGAAGGGAAGAAAGGAAGTCAGGAAGAGAACAAAGACATTTGAAGTTTATAACGAGAATAAATAATAACACGTGCTTGTACATTAGTATAAATACTAGCTTGGAGTCTGTTAGACGGTATCGAGAAATTACAATTGTAAACTGAGCTTGTGTGCTTAGTACTACTCAGGTGATAGAGTAGGGAGAGGTCTCAGGTGATAGAGTCTCTCAGTTGTAATTCTTGACGTCGATTATCAATAACACGAGTGATTCCAGTAGATACGATCTTTGATCTTTATCAAATGGTGCGGTGAAACTGATTCGAGCTCACGCGACAGTGGCGATTGCGATTTCGGACGATCGCGAGGTAGACGCTACTCCGATCGGCACAGTTTTACGGAGGAAACGGTGAGTTAGGGTTTCGATCGAGATTTTGGAGTTGGAGCGATGTCGAAGGCGAAGGTAGTATTAAAGAGTACGATGATCGGTTCCGAGGAAGAATTTGAGATCAAAGAATCCGATATGACGGTTGATTTCTTGAGAGGAGGTTACTCGAGGATCAATCGAGCTATGAAGGAGGTTAAGAGTAACCAAGAGAAGACGAATCAAGAGCTCATTGCGATGCGACGGATCTTAGCGACTTGATCCATTACGAGCACAACAACGACACTCACAGCCAGAATCTTCGCAGAATCTGGTACATCCTCATAACTGGGAACGAAACCGAGAAGAAAACGCGTTAGGTTATCGATATGGGAATTTGAACTTGGAAAATAGAGATTCAATGTTGCAGAAGATACAAATGCTTGTGTTCTCTGGGAAGCAACTGTATGTGTGGATCACAGATGTGGAGAGATGGTTTAGTTTTGGGAGATATGAGGATATGGAGAAATTGGAGCTGTTTGGATTGAGTTTGGAAGGTCGAGTGAAGAAATGGTTTGGATGGGAACTTAAGAGAAGAGGTTTTCAGAATTGGCAAGAGTTTAAGGAGAAGCTTGTTCTACAGTTCACCGAGTCTATTGAAGAGGAACCGGCAAGCCGTCTCATTGCTATCAGACAGACTGGTTCAGTGGCGGATTATATCTCTGAATTCGAAGAGTTATCAGAATTGGTGCCTGGTCTGGATGATGAATTTCTGATCAAAATCTTCTACAACGGTCTTACACAAGATATGAAAGAGGTTATCAGAATGAAGGAGTCGAAGGGGTTAGAGAATCACATTGCTGTGGTTTTACGAATGGAAACAAGTGCGTTATGTAAGGTTGTCGGTGAGGAGGAAAAACAGAAACAAGATATCAGCATCAGTCTCAGTCGAATACATTAAAATCTTCTTCTGGCTACAATTCACGCTGATAAAAAAAAAAACTCAAGCAGCAGTTGCTCAAAAGAAAGAAGGCAATAATAGCACACCAGTTTCAAATCTGCGTCCTCGTCTTAAACATACTAAGGAGGAGCTGGATAGAATGAGGAAGGAGTTTACATGTTTCAAATGTGGAGCTAATGGCTGGACCCGAGATCATATATGTCCTAATAAGGAGTTGTGAATTATAACAATTGTAAATGGGGTGGACATGGAGGTTTTGGACGAAGAAGAAGATTCAAAAGAAGAAATGATAGTGTATACACCAGCTAAGGAGATGAGAGTACTTTCTCTCAACTCGTTTTTGGGAAAACATTCCCCGAAAACAACGAAGCCTTATGGGAAGATCAATGACACCGATGTTATCATCATGATCAACAGTGGAGCTTCCCATAACTTTATCACACCTGATATGGTGCAGAGGCTCAAGTTGAAAATTTGTGTAGATAAGAGCCTCGATGTTTTGCTAGGTAACGGCGTAACAGTCAATGGCACATGAGTGTGTAAGTCTGTTACATTCAGCTTAGCAGATATTGAATTCACCTCAGAATTCATAGCTTTGGAATTGGGAATGGTTGATGTTATTTTAGGAATTCAGTGGCTGGAGACCCTGGGAAAATGCGAAGTCAATTGGAAAAAGCAAGAAATGTCCTTTGTGTATCAAGGCACCAAAGTGACAGTTTATGGAGATCCAACCTTGCATTGTTGGATCTCAAGTTGAGGATCTGGGACACATTATATAAAAAGAGGGCGTAGCTACTGACGCTTGTAAAACGAAGAGTTCCCATTATCAGCAAGCGAGGTAACGACCACCATTCCACAAATTCCGAAAAAGCTGCAGACCATTCTGGATGAGTTTGATCACGTTTTTGCAATGCATACGAGATTACCACCTTTCCGCGGCTATGATCACTCAATAAACTTGCATCCAGGGGTTTCTACAATCTCTGTACGTCCCTACATGTACCCTCACGCAACCAAAGTAGTCATGGAGAAGATGGTTGGTGAGATGCTACAATCATGGATTATCAGAGCGAGGACTAGTCCTTTTTCAAGTCCCGTTCTCTTGGTCAAGAAAAAAGATGGCTCTTGGCGGTTCTGTATTGATTATAGGGCTTTGAATAAAGTGATTGAACCCGACAAATTTCCAATACCAGTGATTGATCAGCTATTGGATGAACTACATGGCGCTACAGTCTTCTCAAAGATTGATCTAAGGGCTGGATATCATCAGATACGCATGAAGGACAGGAATGTTGAGAAGACTGCATTTCGGACTGTCGAGGGCCATTGTGAATTTTTAGTAATGCTATTTGGGCTTACTAACGCTCCAGCAACCTTTCAGGCTCTGATGAACTCGATATTCCGCCCTTATCTTTGCAAGTTCATCTTAGTATTCTTTGATGATGTTCTACTCTACAATCGTAATTTGGAGGAACATGTGCAACACTTGTGTATTGTCTTATCCATCTTAGCATAGCAGCAGTTGTTGGCAACAAGAACAAATGTTCATTTGGGTTATCTCAAGTTGAGGATCTGGGACACATTATATAAAAAGAGGGCGTAGCTACTGACGCTTGTAAAACGAAGAGTTCCCATTATCAGCAAGCGAGGTAACGACCACCATTCCACAAATTCCGAAAAAGCTGCAGACCATTCTGGATGAGTTTGATCACGTTTTTGCAATGCCTACGGGATTACCACCTTTCTGCGGCTATGATCACTCAATAACTTACATCCAGGGGTTTCTGCAATCTCTGTGCGTCCCTACATGTACCCTCACGCAACCAAAGTAGTCATGGAGAAGATGGTTGGTGAGATGCTACAATCATGGATTATCAGAGCGAGTACTAGTCTTTTTTCAAGCCCCGTTCTCTTGGTCAAGAAAAAGGATGGCTCTTGGCGGTTCTGTATTGATTATAGGGCTTTGAATAAAGTGATTGAACCCGAAAAATTTCCAATACAAGTGATTGATCAGCTATTGGATGAACTACATGGCGCTATAGTCTTCTCAAAGATTGATTTAAGGGCTGGATATCATCAGATACGCATGAAGAACATGGTTGTTGAGAAGACTGCATTTCGGACTGTCGAGGGCCATTATGAATTTTTAGTAATGCTATTTGGGCTTACTAACGCTCCAGCAACCTTTCAGGCTCTGATGAACTCGATATTCCATCCTCATCTTTGCAAGTTCATCTAAGTATTCTTTGATGATGTTCTAATCTACAGTCGTAATTTGGAGGAACATGTGCAACACTTGCGTACTGTCTTATCCATCTTAGCATAGCAGCAGTTGTTGGCAAACAAGAACAAATGTTCATTTGGGTTATCTCAATTTGAGCATCTGGAACACATTATATCAAATGAGGGTGTAGCTACTGACGCTTGTGAAACGAAGAGTTCCTATTATCAGCAAGCGAGGTAACGACCACCATTCCACAAATTCCAAAAAAGCTGCAGACCATTCTGGATGAGTTTGATCACGTTTATGCAATGCCTATGGGATTACCACCTTTCCGCAGCTATGATCACTCAATAAACTTACATCCAGGGGTTTCTGCAATCTCTGTGTGTCCTTACATGTACCCTCACACAACCAAAGTAGTCATGGAGAAGATGGTTGGTGAGATGCTACTATCATGGAATATCAGAGCGAGTACTAGTCCTTTTTCAAGCCCCGTTCTCTTGGTCGATGTTGGGGTCAAAATCGGTCACGACGGAATCTGTTGGAGTCAAAAACGGTTACGACGAAGTTAATATCCAAATCTCCGCAAAATACGAGTATGTCTCTCCGCAACAAATCATGCTCGGTCAAGAGAACGTCGCAACGTATGTTCCCGAGATAAAGCTTCGTTCGAATTCTATTTAGATCAAACATAAGCCATCGGAAACATACCCAGACCAGTTACGGATAGGTCCGAGTATGACGATTGGAACACGGACGAACCAAGCTCGGTCATTACGCAACTACCGCACATGCACGTTGTCCGGTCGCTACGTAGCGACCGAGCGTCCGTTCCGCTCGGTCTACCCTTTGATGCTATCTACCGAAGACCGTAGCGAACCCATTTCATGTTTCCCGCCATTCTAAGTCATCGATCAAACTTTACCGTAAAGACTGCGGAAATTCATTCTTTATCGAAAGAAACTGTAATAAACGCTTCGAGTCAAAAGACGGCCCAAAGGGACCTAAGACATGACTCAAGGCCCAACTTATGATTTCTTAACCAACAGCCCGTAAGCCGCATGACGGTTTACGCTTGGTTTGCAAGGAAAGATAAATATCAAGTTTCCGCGGATAAATACGAAATTTTGAAGAT
>NC_027751.1:16593622-16593926 GCF_000695525.1 Brassica oleracea var. oleracea | reverse complement strand
AACTTAGCACTTAGAGCAATTAGGCAACTTTTCGTTTTTGTTATTTCGAGCTGCGACTCAACTAGGTTTTGCAGTCTTAGGTTGTTAGAACTTGGAATCTCGCCGACAGCTCTCGTAGCCAAGGCTTCTACCTTGTTGTAACGCTCATACGCGGATTCGGAATAAAACTCAATTTTCCTCTCTTTTACGATTTCTTATTTCTTTTCATCTTTAATTGCGTGTTCTGATTGCTTGGCGTGTGGTTTAACAGATATCCGGGACCTCTGGGAAATTAGGATTTTCCTAACTTTCCTAATTTAAACGA
>NC_027751.1:16577730-16593585 GCF_000695525.1 Brassica oleracea var. oleracea | reverse complement strand
GGGGGGGGTACGGATTACTCTAACTCATAGCCGCAAAACGCTTGATCAAAACAATGTCTGGAAATACGAAAGAGAAAATCGCAGTTCACAACAACGCTGGTAAGAAAACTCCAGACGCCACTGCGCCTATGGCCAACGTCTATGCAAATGCCACAGTTCTTGAGAAAATCGAAAACCTTGCTGCGAATTTTTGCCACCGAAATTGCAATGAAATGAGCTCGCGATTTCTCTTTTTAAACATAAAGGGAAACGATAAATCTTATCAAACCCCGTAAGTTTGGCTCATTACCGAACAAAAGAAATCTCAATGCGTAAGGGTTTTACCAAAACACGTTTTCCAAAAATATTTCGGAAGGGTAAAACTTGTTCTCCCAAAAACCGCAGAAAACCCCTAGGTTAATCACGGAAAAAGGAAGCACAACAAATCGATTACACAGCTCGGTTGCTACGTAGCGGCCGAGCAAGCACACGGCTCGGTTGCTACGTAGCGACCAAGCTCAAGCCAAGCTCGGTCGCTACGTAGCGACCGAGCACGCACACAGCTCGGTCGCGACGTAACGACCGAGCTCCAGCCAAGCTCGGTCGCTACGTAGCGACCGAGCACGCACACGGGTCGGTCGCTATGTCGCGACCGAGCTCAAGCCAACTATCCACTCGCTATGTAGCGACCTATCAGGCCTAAAAAGGGTCCTCCTTTGCGTTCTCTTTTGAATCCTCATCGTAACGCTTTTTGTTTCGTCTCAATCGGAGTTTCCGTTGAGATTTTACGAGGAAGACAAGTAGGACTCTTCTTAGCTTGCTTCCACTCGCTACGTAGCGACCTGTCAGACCTCCACTCGCTACATAGCGACCTGTCAGGCCTCAGAAAATTCCTCCTTTACGTTCTCTTTTGAATCCTCATCGAAACGTTTTTCGTTTCGTCTTAATCAGAGTTTCCGTTGAGATTTTACGTCGAAAACAAGTAGGACTCTTCTTAGCTTGCTTCCACTCGCTACGTAGCGACCTGTCAGACCTCCACTCGCTACATAGCGACCTGTCAGGCCTCAGAAAATTCCTCCTTTACGTTCTCTTTTGAATCCTCATCGAAACGTTTTTCGTTTCGTCTTAATCAGAGTTTCCGTTGAGATTTTACGACGAAAACAAGTAAGACTCGTCTAAACTCCTTCGCTTGCTCCTACTCGCCCTTACCTCCATCTTTGTGTTCTCCTTCAAATCTCGATCGAAACTTCTCTTGTTTCGTCTCGATTTGAGTTACCATTGAAACTTTACGATAAAAAAAAAACCCGCAAAGACTAGTTTCTCGCGTGGATTCAGAGGAAGATCTAGTGAGCTTAGTGGGCATCATTCAACCCGCGTGTAAAGCTTAACTAGAAGCGCGTCGATCGATATCCATATTGGATAATCGATCGACGGAGTGAAAGGTGTATCGATCGATATCTCTATAGGAAAATCGATCAACACTTTCTATTGATCGAACACGCTTGTTTGGGTCATTAGTTCTAGTTAATAGACAAGTCCATAAACGCGAGAGCTGATTGACTTGTTATTTAGTAGTTGAGCTCTACATTATCATGCATGCAACTCATTAGGCATCTGTAGGATTTTAATTCCAAGTTTCCTGAATAAAAACCATAAGTCTAGCTATTACCTTTTAAGCACCAAAACCTCAACCAATCATTCGAGCAATTACTTGCTTAACAAAACTGCAAATTTACATTTTAGTCATTAAACCATCATACTTAACAAATCCCATTAGATTTATTAGGTTCCCTAGCTCCTTGTGGATTCGATCCCTAAGTACTGCAATTGAACCTCTTATTTGAGAGAGTAAATTCACTCTTTAGGATAATTTGAGTGATATCAAATTTGGCGCTGTTGCCAGGGAGCTTTGATTGCCTATAAGATTTAATTTTGTTAAGTTTCTGACATAAAAATTTTTCTTGGATTTTCAGGTACATGCCTAGCAGTACCAGAAGCAACAAGGAAACTCAACTTCTATTCTCACAAGATCCTGCAAGCTTGGAGCGTTCAATCCGCAAAGAACTCCTCATCGATCGACAACAACACTTGTTCGTCGCTCGATTTTCGTCAACCACCGTCGACCCAGGCACTAGTCCCGTCGACCGATACTCGCTCACCACCGTCGACCGAAGACACTCATCTACCGTCGACCGAAATCTTCCATCCGACATTGATCGATACTTCAGTCCGAAGATCGATCGATACTGAGCCGCGAGATATGGTTGCAACTTTGATTCTTGTACGTGATGAGAGAGGAGACCCGTATAACCAGGAGGGTCATCTGCGTAATGAAACAGGTCAGAGGATAGACGCTCAGGGGGCTGCAATCCCTGAGTCTGATACTGAAGCTACAGACGCTACTTTACCTGTAGATGAGGCCGCTCGACCCAAAACATTGGCTGACTACAACCGTCCAGATCAGTTCTACACCAACAGATCAGCCATTCGACCTCCAACTATTCAGAGGGATTTCGAGTTGAAGCCGCAGTACTACACACTCATGGGACAGACACCCTACTATGGGTTATCTCACGAGCATCCTATGGACCATCTGGAGAGGTTCGAGGATCTCATATCTGCTATTAAAGTCGAGGGAGTCTCTGAAGACTACCTCCTATGCAAGCTCTTCAAGTATTCACTTGTTGGAGATGCTTCGCATTGGCTTAAGCAGCTACCACCAGGATCTCTCACATCCTGGAGCGACATCAAAAATGCATTCTTATGCAACTTCTTTGATGAAGCACGTGCTGAAGACTTGAGGAGCAAGATTGCTACATTCACTCAGGTGCCTACAGAATCATTCAGAAGCTCCTGGATCAGATTCAAGTCTTATCAGAGAGACTGTCCACACCATAGATTCAATGAAGTAAAACTGCTCAGTACTTTCTACAGAGGAATCGCGGTGCAGTACCAGATGGCTCTTGATGCTTCCACCAATGGGAACTTCAACACCATGAATCCAGAGGAGGCAGTGAATGTTGATACCGGATTTGTCACACAATCCTTCCCGCCAACAGAACAAGTTGATTAATGATTCGGTTAATCTTGGTTTAGTAGAAACGGTTTGACGTTTGGACCAACTTGAGATCGAAGTGGTTAAAGGACTTGTTCAGAGATTATTGAATGAATCAAGATCATTTATTTAACTAAAAGATTTACACATTCCAAGAATTAAGGAACTCAAAACTAAAATAAAGGAACACGTGCAACAGCATACCGCTTTTTACGGTGGCGAGCTCCTCCTATAAAAGACAAAGACGTAGCTCTCGAGGAAAGGGGCTAGGGGGAGAGAGATCTCATAAGAAAAGAGATACATAAATAAGAGAAGAAGAATAAAAGAGATCTTATTTCTATTGTGATAGAATCATTATGCCGACAAGATGACTTAAACAATCCTGATTGTTTAGGAAGAAGAAAAGATACGCAATCATTTATATTGATTGCACTAAGCTCGACGAGATGACGTAGCTCCTCCAAGTCGTTATGTCTGGAGCTGAACAAGAGCTCAATCTCTCTTCATAAACCATAAACGAATATTCTCACCACCCCTTCGTCTCATAAACACACGACCATTTAGTTTGATGAGATCAAACTCTTCCCGTTATTATAAGAGTCGAACAAGTCAATAATAACGAACCTTGATCACGCTAATGACACGAGCTCGTATTCATACGATGCCATTTACATAGTAAATGAAGCCGACGTATCACTCGCTTAAGACCGACCGGACGAACCCGATGTCTCGCCCGAGACCGATGAAACTGACATCTCTTTCGAGATGATGATAATCGAACTACATTTCGACTTGATCCCTTGACAGGTACGTAGGTAGCTGGATCCCGAGTTCAGTCACGATCCTGCCTTCTCCCGATATCTCTATGATATTCGACCTACGAATATTGTCCATTTTCGACGACTCAGACCTGATTATATCGTTGTGTTCTGAAGATATCGTTGCCAACGTTATTTCTTCCCTAGTTTTTACAATCAAACACTATCAAATACTTAGTGTAGATTTTAGGATCTACATTTTGGCGCCGACTGTGGGGAAGAGAAACAAAAAACATCCTTGCTAGGAACCCGATCTAAGGTTTGTAAGCACGGAAATGGATCCAGCTTCTAGGTATCTCGTACCGCAACAAACGAGCCATCACACCGTGATGACATTGATCTCGCTAGATCAGGAAACAAGAAATGAAACATGACATTTGATTCCGACCTCATCCAAATCGAATCTCTATAGACAATAGAAGTAACTCGTCTAGTCGAGTTTCACCGATAACGCTCTCAAACCAGTATATCGATGATGAGTTATGATGACCCGACCTCCCAAGTTCAGAACCAGAAAAACGATTATTCAGCACGATAAAAGTTCGATAACCGAACTGATGCATTCAAACGAATATCAACGCTATACAACATAAGTCAAAATGGTGCAAAATGTCGCATCAAACAGATCACAAAGTCAAGAATAAGACGAAGAAAATGACCTCGCCACACATGGAACAGAAATCCTCGATCATTAAATAATCAAAAGCAAAGAAGAGTCTTAAAGAGACTAGAGCACCGTATCTCGAACTCGCTTGGACTGTGCACAAGAACTAACTACACCCAATTCTCAAGACCTCGATATATATATTTTGAGATCAAGGAGACGCCAGGAAACCAGGATTCTCCACTTTCCAAAGAGGAAGAGCACTAGTTCTTAAAAACTACTAATACGCTCGTCATCGTTTCACGAGTTAGATACGGTCAAGTATTTGACAAGACCAGACTTCTTCATCCGGAAAAACAGATAAACAAGACCTCTTGCTCGAAGACTGAGACAATTATAAACAGAAAGGTATTATTATCACTTCATGATAATAAGGATTCTCTTCCACCTCAAGAAACGAGAGCTCACGAACTCGAGAACCAAAATACAAGCATCTTATTTCCACCAAGAAAAGAATAAGAAAAAAGCTCTTGAACTCGGGCACACGTGCGCTTCCTACGAAGAGGACCCCACTTCGAGAAGACTAAGCTCGAGATTATGTCCACTCTGCAACAACGACAACAAAGTCCATCACATTTCCATCGATATGTTGTTGGATCATTAAAGTCAACATAATGATTAGATAATTCATCCACTTCGTGACTTGTTCAACAAAGGAAATAGAAGAAAAGCTTAATATCAAATCCGCACAACACGATTCCGTAAACGACATCCCGAGGTGGAGAACTCATGAATTAGAAAGACCAAAACCACTTGATTCTCAGCATGGTTTTAACTACCGTCGTGTATCAGACCCAAACGACGTCCTTCCTCTACGAACACAATTCAGCAAGTCTTTGAGTTAGAGATAAGAGAGGACGTCGATACGTACCAACGTTTGACTTAAAAAGAAAAGCTTATTATACAAAAAAGAGCACGAGTTCTTAAAGACCACTCTGGTTCAGCAAGAGAGAGAATGAAAAAGAGAAATACATTGTTATCACTTCACTGTATAACAAAGACATAGTTTCCCATCACATGATCGGAAAAAACGGAGGCTCGGTCTGGCCAAGAGCGGCCACAAGTACTATCCGACTACACTATCGAATCATGACTCTGATATGAGGTTCAAACGCTTTCTTCTACCTTCTGCAAATAGATCACGAGATGAAGAACGAAGAAGACACACACCTTCTCTCACGACCCTTTGACTTTCCAAAGAAGAATAGAATAGATTTCGCAAACCATAAGTAACAACCAACAAGATCACAGTTAGCAAGGTCAATCCCTTCGATCTTGCCATTTACACGAACTCAACGTTTTATCTGAGACCAATGAAGACAGACGTCACATTTGAGATGGATGAAACTGATGTCTCTTCCAAGACCGATTAAGAAAATGCCTTGCTCGAGACAACTAAACCGATGTCTCTTTCAAGACTGATTAAACCGCCGTCTCAACCTAGTATGATTGATCAAAGATCAAACCCGAGGTATTTGATCCATAATGATGAAACTAGGAGTCGTATGCAGCCACAATCTCATTCACTAGACGCAGGAGACATCTTACATCACTGACGATCTTACGAGATCCCGATCACAAAATTTCAAGAAGTCTAGTGTCAACTCCGATCATTATTACATTACCAATCTCTGAGACATTCCACAAGCAAGAAGAGAATCCCATGCGAGACAAAGAGATTCCCAATATCAAAGCCCAAATGAGAAGAGTCGTCACGACATTCTGCTCACGAAAACAGAGCTAACCAAAACTTCACAAACCAAGAAAATCGGCCTGACCGTAGCTGCAAAAAGATAACACGTTTTCACCGATCTGAACACCTCTCTTCTTCGCTATTAAATGACAAACGACCCCACGAACTCTTTAAGGAACAATCGCTTTGGAATCATGTTGTTTCGATCGACAGAAGATTTCTCAGTTATCCAATCTCGTCAACTTGCTTGGAAAACTGGGGGGACAATTACCGGTCAACTCAAAGACCTCGACTAAATCAAGATAGTAGAACCTCCGCATAAAATATCTTGCTAACTTCACATCCCTAAAAAGAAAAGGAGATCGGTGTTTTATCCAAGGGATGCATGCAACAAAACGCCACTAACAAGGCCGAGAAGATATGTTCTTATAAAAGTAGACGGACAAACACTTCATAACGGGGACGACCAAGGCAATCAAAGAGAGGAACATATTCCCATCACTTTATCAAACACAGCTTAGCACCACGTGATGATTAAACGAGAAGCGATTTTCCAAGAGACAAGGGAGAGCGAAGAAAAAGGCACTTCTCTCATTATTTTAGTCGACAAACGACATATGGTTCACGAAGCTTCATTATCCATTTTCATGGCGAAGAATGAAACCACACGACATCCTATATTCTCGTCTAGGAAAGTTCGCGTAAGAGACGTGAATACGATTCTTTATGGAAGCCTGCAAGCATCAAAACGATGCTCACACGTTCCCGAGACCCAGATTACAAATATTCACACTGCCGCTTGATGGGTCAAAAACGAGCACGTATTTGATCAGACCGCTTTCTCTAGCTCATAAGCTCGAGAGCAGAAACCAAAAACCCTTTTTAGTGCAAAGACACCTCATTCGAGATAATGATAGATATGGCCGACGTCTCGTTCTAAAAACCAACACCGATGTCTATTTCAAGAACCAAGAAGAGTTCATATCCGTGTAATAGAACAATAAAGTTATATTACGATTAGACAATTCTTCCACTATGGGATTGTTCCATGAATGAAGAAACACGAAACCCTTTATTGTTTACTTCATAAAACAAATGCCTCCCCATATCTGTTAAAAAACATCTCCCAATCAAGAGGAACTCAAGACAAGCTCAAGACTAAAGCCTCAAACGCATTATTTCCCAGAAACTTGTTTCTTAAATGAAAAACATGATCTCTGTACGAGATCGTGATAATGAAACTTAGGAACTCTTTAAATTCTCTATTCACTGACAACAGACGTCTCCCAAGACGATAGAGGATGAAGCCGCCATCTCGCTCGAGACCGACGTCTCGAGACGATGTACCGATCAAGAACGACGAAACCGACATCTCTTTTGAGATGATCATTTCCCACACCTTGAACGCGATCAAGCCAACAAGAATCTCCAGGCGCTCCTCAATTTTCCATCTCACGATCTGTATATCTCTATACCGGAGAGACGCCGCACCTCAGATCCGGATCAAACAACTCCAGCCTGAGTTTAAGGGGACTCGACGAAGTTCGGACCGAGAACTTAAACATGACAGTCCATCAACTCGTGCTCTCGTCAAATTAACCGACTAAAAACCACGCGAAAATCAGTCTAACTTTCAAGCTCCAGATAACAAGAATTCGAGGAACACGAGCTGAATAGGATGTTCCCTACAATTGAGAACCAACGTTGAAAAGAGTGAACCCTGACGGAAGTGTCCTCCCCCATATCGTAAAGAGGTTAATATGATGTTTATAAGACACTTATCCCACCAGCAATAGGCGGCAACAGACCATGCGTCCGAACTATACAAAAAAAAACGAATGGACTCGATCTCCGAAGAGCTCGAGAAACGCTAAAGGTCGATAAGTCGCCTTTCTCCCGTAAAAGAATCGAGTTCGATCCCCATTGATCTCACACAGCTTGATCAGGAGCACGTTCACAATCATTATCCCAGTAACCAACGAGCTCGATCTCCAAATAACCCGATCTTCACATAGCTCGATCTTTGCATCAAGTTCGATCTTCAACGAGCTCTGGCAACTCGAGGAGCCGACAACGCATCTTTCTCCCTAAAAACGATATGCCTATAAAATAGGTTAATTGTCCACACTCCGTAAGAGACAATGTATCCACTACATCACTAAAAGGTCCCAGCCACGAAATTATCTCCTGTAAAGGAAAACTATAATTCCACGCATATCATGCGTAAATATTTTGAGATCGCATGTTGTCTAATGGTATCTCCAAATGAAAACAAGACAACAACTGGCAGGAAGCTCGAGATAATCCACAATGGCGTGCTAAGAGTTGTACGCGAATCAGATCAATAGTTCATAGCCTGAATGCACGGCCATCTCATCAACTACACAAAGAACACATGATCAAACATCTGACACCATTTTGTCTTCGCTAGCTTGCAGTCACCGAGACAAGAACACGCCCACCTTGGTAAATAATTCTCCTTAACCTATTTGTGCATATCAATATATTGCGTCCGATGAATAAATTCTTGCATTACTACTGCAACCTTCTAAAGTTATCAAATTCATATTGATTCATTTTTCATCACAAAATCAATAAACTTATTAAATGACAAAATATACTCCTCTTGCACTATTAGTAGCTCAAAACAATTATCAAGATTCAATTTTCAGCTTCAAGCGGGTCAGACTTTATTTTTAGCTTTAAACAACTCAAATTCTTAGCAAGTTTTACAATGTGGTCTCCAACGTACAAGCTATCATCTACCTAAACCATCTTTTGTGTCAAAAACAACATCGATAAACCACGTCCTTAGGCCACCACTGGCCCGCGAGTTAGATTCCTGATCAGCTTCTATCTCGCAAAACACTTCGAGGACTAGCGATATAAATTGCTCCTATAACCGAACCAAAGTAAAAGTTCGACTATCGACGTGTAGCCAATCATTTCGCATTGACTTGATGATTCGTTGGGTCATATATATATATATATATATATATATTTCCAACACCATTACACAAACACAAAAGTATTTACATAAATCGATATGACCATGGTCAAGTCAAAAAGCTCATAAATAAAAACAATCTCGGTAAACATATCAATCATTTGAGTCCAATCTACCATGAGAGATCAAGGTAACTCTCCATACTTCCCAAGTCAGCAACCCTGTCCGCAAGCTCGGACCACCACCTGTAAAGCTCCATTCAACTATCACCTCTCCGGCGGCATTTAAAAAATATTATATGGAAATCTTGTCCGGACACATGTGCATAAACGAAGTCGGTCATCTGATGATCAAACGAACCTCATCTAGTAGCTTAGATCGAACTCATATTTTGATCACGAAAAATGAGCCAAACGAGCCAAGACCAAACACTTCATGCGACCTCTCTTGCACGAACTCGTCATCAAACAACAAACGACTTTGCGAACTCCTTAAAGAAAATTCAGCTTGGAGACATGTTGTTCCGGTTATTAGAAGACTTCTCCGTTCTCCAACCGCGTCACCTCACTTGAAGAACTGGGGGACAAATGTTGATACCGGATTTGTCACATAATCCTTCCCGCCAAAAGAACAAGTTGATTAATGGTTCGGCAAATCTAGGTTTAGTAGAAAGCGACTTAAGATCGAAGTGGTTAAAGGACTTGTTCAGAGATTATTGAATGAGTCAAGATCATTTATTTAACTAAAAGATTTACACATTCCAAGAATTAAAGAAGTCAAAGCAAAAATAAAGGAACATGTGCAACAGCATACCGAGTTCGACGGTGGCGAGCTCGTCCTATAAAATACAAAGATGTAGCTCTCGAGGAAGGGGGCCAGGGGGGAGAGAGCTCTCATAAGAAAAGAGATACATAAATAAGAGAAGAAGAATAAAAGAGATCTTATTTCTACCGTGATAGAATCATTATGCCGACAAGATGACTTAAACAATCCTGATTGTTTAAGAAGAAGAAAAGATACACATTCATTTATATTGATTGCACTAAGTTCGACGAGATGACGTAGCTCCTCCAAATCGTCATGTTTGGAGCTGAACAAGAGCTCAATCTCTCTTCATAAACCATAAACGAATATTCTCACCACCACTTCGTCTCATAAACACACGACCATTTAGTTTGATGAGATCAAACTCTTCCCGTTATTATAAGAGTCAAACAAGTCAATAATAGCGAACCTTGATCACGCTAATGACACGAGCTCGTATTCATACGATGCCATTTACATAGTAAATGAAGCCTACGTATCACTCGCTTAAGACCGACCGGACGAACCCGATGTCTCGCCCGAGACCGATGAAACTGACATTTCTTTCGAGATGATGATAATCGAACTACGTTTAGACTTGATCCCTTGACGGGTACGTAAAAAGATCGATCCTGAGTTCAGTCACGATCCTTCCTTCTCTCGATATCTCTATGATATTTTACCTACGAATATAGTCCATTTTCGATGACTCAGACCTAATTATATCGTTGTGCTCTGAGGATATCGTTACCCACGTTATTTCTTCCCTAGTTTTTACAATCAAACACTATCAAATACTTAGTGTAGATTTTAGGATCTACAGTGAAGGTCATTGAAAACCTAGCATCCAGTAGCAGCACCAAGAACACTGATTTTGAGAGGAAGTGATCTGCCACCATCCTTGGGAATGACCAGATGGATGAGGTGAAGGCAAAGCTGGACAGTGTTCACAAGCTTTTCAGGAAGCAGGTCTGCTTGGTTGAAGATGCAGAGGCTGTAGACACAGAGGGTAGAGCAGAGGAAGCAGATGTGACCTTCATCAGTGGAACTGGATTCCAAGGTTCTGGAAACAAAGGTGGAAACAGAAACTCCTATGGAAATATGGGCAATTTCAACCAGAGTTCGCAGCACTAGAAACCCTACAGCAACAACATGGGTTATGAAACTCCTACTACCAGAACCCACCACCGCCAACTCAAGAGAGCAAGATTGAGGAGATGCTTGATAGATTTTTCGAGGGACAACAGCGCATGACAGTGGACTTCAATGGGAAGATTGATTCTGTCTACACCAACCTGAACACAAAGTTTGAGACTTTGGACACTCATGTGAAGAAGCTGGAGACACAGGTTGTTCAGACAGGAGAAGATGTTAAGAGGCAGGGAGCCTTGACAAGAGGGGTAGAAGATGATGTGATGAAGCACCACGTGAATGCCATCATTGAGGGTGATTTCTGGCAAGTGGTGAAGGAAGAGAAGCTGCAAGAAGGAGATTTCGAAGTAGAGAGTCTGATGAGTTTCGGCGGATCGCATTGGTGTCGATCGACACCAAGCCACGAAAGTCGGTCGACAGAAGTCATCCAAAACCGATCGACATCCTCTCCTGGACATCGATCGACAACACATGCGGATTCAACCGCATCTTGCAATGCCGTGAGGATCATGACTCACGAGGAGTTCGCAGCAAAACACCCACATCCTCCCACCCCTGTCTACGTAAAAATCGATCGACATTCTGAATCCGTCATCCCTCGACATCAGGAGACGGCCATCGATCGACAACCTCCAGTACCCATCGATCAACGAGTACCTCTTACATACCAAATGCAGATGCAGAAGATAGATGTTGCACGTCTTAATGCACTCATGCCCAAACCCAAACATTCAGAAAACCCACCAGAAGATGAAACATATTCTATGGAGGTTGATAGGGTTCCTACGGGAAGAACCCTAAGGAAAAGAAAGGAAAAAGTGGAGAAACATCTAAAGAGGGGGGCTAATGAAAAGGAAAAGGAAAGTTTCCGAAAAAGAGTCTTCAGGATTCCTCTTGATAAGCCATTCGAGGAGGCTTATTTTACCCACAGATTGTGGATGTTCTTCAGAGAAACTAGAGAGACAGAAGAAGACATCAGGAGAATGTTCTGTGAAGCTAGAGAGAACATGAGGAAAAGGATTACATTGAAAAAGAAGAGTGATCAAGGGAAATTTGCAATACCATGCACGGTGAAGGGTATTGAATTCCCACATGTCTTGTGCGACACAGGAGCATCAATCATCATACTACCTAGGGTTATGGCAGATCATCTAGGTCTGCAGGTGGAGCCTTCCAAGGAATCATTCACTTTTGTGCATTGTTCTCAGAGGAACTCATGAGGGATTGTGAGAGATTTAGAGGTGCAGATTGGTAATACCCTAGTTCCAGTTGATTTCCATGTCTTGGACATCAAGCTGAATTAGACTTCAAGCTAAACTAAAACTCTTCTCTATTACTTGGGAGAGCCTTCATGTCAACAGTGGGAGCAGTGTGCAACATGCTAACCAACCAGTTGTGTCTAACGCTCATAGATCCTCATGTCCACTACAACTCTATTCCAGTCAAGAAGCCACAGACGACCTCCAGAAGAATCAATGATCCATGAATCATTGCAGCATGCCACTGTGGAGCCGAATACGAGACATAATACTGGGGTCGATCGAAACTCACACTGCAACATCGATTGACAGTGCCCAGCAAAAATCAACCGACGCAACAGGAGAAGAATCGGTCGACAGTAGTCAAAGAGAATGGGAAAACGATTACTACAATCCCACTATGGCAGCACACACGGAGGAGTATGATGAAGATTATGAGGAAGAACAAGCTATAGAGCAAAGATGGATTATTGACGAGGAAGATAAAGAGCAAAGATCGATTATTGATGAGGAAGATAGACTTTTCCATCATTCTTCTTGGAAAAAGAAGTTGCCATCGATCGATAGGAACTGTTCAACATCGATCGACACTCAACTTCATCAACCAAACCGCCTTCGAGCATCGACCGACATCGCTTACTACCCATCGATCGACACTAACGTCGACGCTACCCAAGACAGAGATTACTCAATTGGAAGTTGGGCAGATGATCACCATCACGAGAGCTACGCAGTAGAGACATCATACCGTGATCATAAAACTGATGAACTTTATGAGGGTTTCACATATGAGGAACTTCTCAACATGCAAAGACGCGATGAAGCAGATAAGAAACGAGCAGAACTGCTTGGGAAAGAACACATTTCAGCCATCCGATCGACATAGCGGTACCTCCATCGATCGACACCAATCCTTCAACATCGATCGACATCAACCATACAACAACGATCGACAGCCGCCTAAAACCAAAAACCACTGTAAGCGAAAAAGATAAATCTGATAACCAGTATCTAACTCCAGACGAATTTGGTATTTTCAGGGACCCAGATGGCTACGCAAAAGCAAACGATGGACATACATTGTACGTATCTCGAGAGGATATTGCAGACATCCTTCAGACAGCCAATGGGGCATACAACCTCTTCATGCAACAACACAACTTTCCAGAACACCAGCAGAAGGTTACAAAGGAGTTCTATCACACAGCTGGTGGCATAGATAAAAGCTTCAAACAGAGGTCTTGACATCCTACTCGACCATCGATCGACGTTGACGTCTCAACATCGGTCGACGGACATCCTGATTTTGGCAGAAGAGCCTTTCATCTTTTTGGTACTAGGAAATTCTACTGGGAAGAGAAGGATGAGTATGGAATCTACAGAGATGATCAGGGATACGCCAGAGATGTAGATGTACACACCATTCGCGTTCACAACAAAGATATCAGAAGACTTCTGGAAAGAGCTTCGAGAGATAACCCAAACTACTTCTGTCTTCCAGAACATGCTAGCTCATTCACTCAAACCAAGCTAGTACCAGAGATCTACACCAATGACGAAATCAATGAGATGTTCTATGGAGTCTGCGGAGAATAAGAGAAGAACAAAGAAGACTTCCAGATGAAGCATGATGGTTTCTACTATCCATTGAATGATAGTATCAGTTGGCTAACTACTTGCATGGAAGAGATGAGGCAAGACATAGCCAGAATTCAGCGTGCGACCGACCTGTCTCGCCCTACAAAGATCGACAGACATCGACAGGAATCGATCGACAGTCACTTACATGCATCGATCGACAACCGCTTACCAGCATCAATCGACGACAATCCACCACACTCACATACGATAAAGTCTCAACCAGATTTTCACACCAGTGAAGAGATAGATCAGGTTGTAGAAGGGATCTACATAGCTTTGAAAACTACAGAAGAGAGGTTTGATAGGAGATGTGGTGACATTTATTTCCCAATGGACCTCACCATTAGTGCTTTGACTGCCAAGATAGAAGCTATTCAAGGGGAATTAGTGGAGATTCAGAGTTACATTGCCCGTCGACCAGAAGCATTAGCATCGATCGACAGACGCAACAATAAATCGACTGACATGCACATACATACATCGGTCGACGAAGCTTCAAACCGAGGGAGGCTAGTACAAAAGGTGACATCATGTATGTCTGATACACACAACCGTGGAGAGGAGATCTCAGCAGACACATACGCCAGATTTATGAGACATCAGTTCACTCTTGAGAGTCTTGGAGATAGATTGCAGAAGATAGAAGATGCAACTACAATAATGAAGGACAAATGGCGCAGAGGAGATGAAGCAATGCGAGACTTCACTGGTACATGGTTCAACAAGCGCAAAGAAGAGATGGAGACTTGTTTCCCAACAAGTGCCAGCTTTCAACATCACTAGCCCAAATCACCTCTAAAGTCAAGATAAATGACTATAATAAAGCGTTGAGTGGGAGGCAACCCACTATTAGGTAATATTTATTTGGTTTTTATTAATCTACTATTTATGTTGGTTTTTAATTATTGCAGGTCATTATATATATATATATATATATATATATAAGAGAACTGAGTAGACGATTGCCGTGATTATCAACCGATGAGACACTGTTGACATCGATCGAAAGAGCTGAACCTGCCGCGACCAATATCAACATGCGTACATCGGTCGACAATCATTCTGGTCTGGTATATCGTTCTAACTTGTTACATTAAGTACTTATGATTTTATTATCACCATAACTTCGACTGGGTTTACACTGGGGACAGTGTAGTTTAAGTCTGGGGGGGAAGTTTACTGATATTAGTTTATTCATGAATTTTAAAAATATTTTCAAAAATAAAGTTTTTATTGAGTCAAGAAGGGGATAATGAACTTATTAGATTTTTGTTTGTTATCTAACCACTCTTTAGCACTATTCTGGACTTACTGATTGCAGATAGTACTAAAGATACTAAAGTGGATCAACTTGTCAACTATGTTACACTTGCTGAGATTGTTTGAAGGAACAAAGCTGACCTCCAACACTAAAACTTGACACAACTGCTTGTCTTGGGGCTTGGTATACATGGGATCAAATTCTTCAAACAAGTCTGGAAGGTAAAACCTTGTGTAGATAGATTTATCCCCCTCTCTCTCTATTTTCGAAATATAGATAATAAAAAAAAAATTATATATATATATACATATCTATTAGAGATTTATTAGGAAGAGATTTGAATAGGACTTGGTGGCTACAACCATTAAGGCTTGCTTCATAAGAATTCTATAGGTAAAGGATTAGAACAGGACTTGGTGGCTACAACCATTAAGGCTTGCTTCACAAATAATCCTAGGATATAGGTCAAAAAGAAGTGAAGAAGACTTGGTGGTAACCACCATTAAGGCTTGATTCATGGAAGCATGTCCAATCTTGGTCAATGATCTTGCAATATAAGCAGACTTTGACTGAGAGAGAAAA
>NC_027751.1:16577246-16577651 GCF_000695525.1 Brassica oleracea var. oleracea | reverse complement strand
CTTGCATCCTGTGATCGATACTCCCAAGGTAAAGCATGTACTTTTATTTATGCTAAGAAATGAGGTTGGTAGAGGGGAATGTCAGACAAGATTTGCTAAGTTGTTAGCTAAGTGAATTTGGTTGCTAAGGTAGGATATGGTATAATGTGCTTTTGTGATTAGGACTTCTTAGATGTGGATTGCAATATTGTAGAGGTGATGATTCTAAGTTTAAAATTGTGTGAGTCCCTGCTGTTTTCAAACTTCTTTCAGAGAGACTGCATGTTTGTTTTTCTTGAGGACAAGTAAAAGGGTAAGTCTGGGGGAGTTGATAGAGCATGGATTTGACCCACTTTCACCCATGGTTTATAGGTGTTTTTACTACTAATTATTATATTATAGAGTCTATTTATTATATTTATAAGA
>NC_027751.1:16562011-16577107 GCF_000695525.1 Brassica oleracea var. oleracea | reverse complement strand
CCCGTTTGGTCACAGCCGACTTGAAGCCCAAGTCTTCGCCAATTTACAAGATTACCCCTGACGAGTTTTAACCTAATTATATAAGCTTTGCCACTATGTTAGAGGCAAAGTGTGATTTTTGTTTTTTTAGTTTTACTATTATCAGCAAAAGGTTTTTAGAATTTTGATAGATTGGAGAGAAGATCCAGAGTTATATATGTGATTTGAACTCCATTAATATCAATTTGCTATTCTAATAAAGTTTTCTTACCTAATTGTTGTTATGAATTGCTTGGCCATGTCTGAGTAGTTTCATTGTTAGATTTTAGGGTTTAAATACGTTATGAGGGATTACCCCCAACTATAGATTACTGAGTTGTATGATAATAATCATTAGGATTGTCGTTAATGCTTGATTCTAGATTAGCTACCTAGAATATGCCCTAGGATTGTTAGATAAAAGCGATAGCTTCATTCACATCCAGAAACCATTCTAATTGAGCTAAAATTCTTGCTAGAGTAAGGCGAGAGCTGATCTAGTGAGCTTAGTGAGAATCATTCAACCAGCGCATAAAGCTTAACTAGAAGCGCGTCGACCGATATCCATATTGGATAATCGATCGACGGAGTGAAAGGTGTATCGATCGATATCCCTATAGGATAATCGATTGACACTTTCTATTGATCAAACACGCTTGTTTGGGTCATTAGATCTAGTTAATAGACAAGTCCAGAAACGCGAGAGCTGATTGACTTGTTATTTAGTAGTTGAGCTCTACATTATCATGCATGCAACTCATTAGGCATCTGTAGGATTATAATTCCAAGTTTCCTGAATAAAAACCCTAAGTCTAGCTATTTCCTTTTAAGCACCAAAACCTCAACCAATCAATCGAGCAATTACTTGCTCAACAAAACTGCAAATTTATATTTTAATCATTAAACCATCCTACTTAACAAATCCTATTAGATTTATTAGGTTCCCTAGCTCCTTGTGGATTCGATCCCTAAGTACTGCAATTGAACCTCTTATTTGAGAGAGTAAATTTACTCTTTAGGGTAATTTGAGTGATATCATGTGGGAAGACGTCTCGATGGATTTTGTTGAAGGTTTACCCACTTCGCAAGGCATTAATGTGATTATGGTGGTGGTGGATCGTCTGAGTAAGTATGGGCATTTTGTGGGGTTGAAACACCCATTCACAGCAGTTGATGTAGCGAGTAAATTCATGACAGAGGTTGTTCGTCTTCATGGCTTCCCCAAGTCTATTGTCTCGGACCGTGATCGCATCTTCTTGAGCAACTTTTGGAAGGATTTGTTTCGTCTCTCAGGCACCAAGTTGAAGTACAGTACAACATTTCACCCACAAATGGATGGTCAAACGGAAGTGCTAAACCAATGTATGGAGACTTATCTGCGTTTTTTTGCGTCTGGACATCCTAAGACTTGGTATAAGTTTATTCTGTGGTCAGAGTTGTGGTACAACACATCCTTTCATACAACGCTCAAGGCTACTCCGTTTCAGATTGTTTATGGCAGAGAGCCACCTCAGCTGTTACGTTTTGAAATTGGATCAACACAGAATTTTGAATTGGAATTGGCATTGAAGGAACGAGATGCTATGTTGATCCAGATTCGTCTTCACTTAGCTCGTGCTCAGTCTTTGATGAAGTCACAAGCAGATAAACACAGAAGAGATCTTCAATTTGCGGTGGGAGATGTCGTGTATCTCAAGCTCAAGCCGTTTCGTCAAAACACAGTGGTTAAACGCTACTGTCAGAAACTGGCTGCAAAATTCTTTGGCCCATATGAGATTTTGGAACGAGTGGGAAAGGTAGTGTATCGCTTACGGTTTCCTGAGGGATCAAAGATTCATCAAGTATTTCATATTTCACAGTTGAAAGCTGCTTTGGGTCAGGACCAGTTACTTCAAGAGATTCCTCCATCTTGTACGGATTTAGAGAATATTATCATGGAGCCTGAGGAGGTGATCGCTTCACGCGTCGGTGAGGATGGTAGTGTGGAGTTGTTGGTGCAATGGAAGAACTCCTTGGAACATGACAATTCATGGATGTCGAATGTCATTTTCCAGATTACAAGCTTGAGGGCAAGCTTGCTCTTAATGGGGGGAGTATTGATAGGTACAAGCACACATATGAGAGGAGGAGGTTCAAGAAGGATGAAGGGAAGAAAGGAAGTCAGGAAGAGAACAAAGACGTTTGAAGTGTATAACGAGAATAAATAATAACACGTGCTTGTACATTAGTATAAATACTAGCTCGGAGTTTGTTAGACGGTTATCGAGAAATTACAATTGTAAACTGAGCGTGTGTGCTTACTCAGGTGATAGAGTAGGGAGAGATCTCAGGTGATAGAGTCTCTCAGTTGTAATTTTTGACGTCGATTATCAATAACACGAGTGATTCCAGTAGATACGATTTTTGATCTTATCAGGATGGTTATAATGCAGGTCGAGAAAGCATACTTTGAATTAATTGTCCACTGGAAGCTGAAAAAGCATTTGTCTTGCCTGGCATGCTTCTCTTTATAGCTTAGAGGAAATTGATATTTACTCTACTGTCATTTACGTAAGTGTGTATTCATGGTTTTTAAACATCAAAACCATTCAGTGAAATTAATTAGGGCTTTGGATGTTGGAGGAACAAATCCATATATATTTATTTCTAAATATAGTTGTTTCAAAAGATTATTTTGCTTTTCCATTTTGTAATATGAACAACGATCTTTTGTCAATAGCTAAAATAGTTGATACATAGCCAATCGTTGAGCAATCCCTGAATTTTTATTTCGATTTGAACAACTTCACACAACAAGCGAGTTCATTATCCTGATTTGTTTCTAATTAAACGAAATACAAATAGTTATAAAATTGAAAATATACCCGCACGGTTGCGCCGGTCAAACTGTAGTTGGAGTTAATTTATTAAATAGACACACAAAGATGATGTGGGGTACCATACATATAAAATAGTAACGGAGGGAATTTTTTATTTAACATATTTGTTAGCGCTCTTAGGGCATCTGCATTAGCAGTTGTAAAGGGGTTCATGGGCTCGGGGTCATAGGCCCAAAACGAAAAAAAAGATAAAATATGTTAATTTCGCTGAACCGGCTCTAACAAGTGAACCCGTATGATACGGGTTCAAGCGACGTGTCAATCACCCATTGGCCACGCCTTTTCGGATAGACCAGGAAGAAACACGGGTTCAGCGTGTTTCAACTCATTTTCTCTCATCACCGAAAAAGCTAGGGTTTGTTCGGAGAGAGGAGCGATATCTCTAGCGACGCCGACCTCCGGCGATTTTCTTCATCAAATCGACGACAGAGCGTCTCTTCCACGAGCTCAGGTCAGTATCGAGTAGATTCACGGTTTAGGGGATTCGAAATCGAGTAGATTCACGGTCTCGGGGATTCGATTTGAAATCGATTTGGGGGTTTCGAGGTAGGGTTCTAAATCGATTTAGGGGTTACGATTTTTGGTGGTAATTCGTCATGCGGGTTCGATTTAGGGTTCGTTTATGGGGGTTTCAAGTTAGGGTTCTAAATCGTTTTGGGGGTTTCAAATAAGGGTTATAAATCGACTTGATGGTTCGATTTAGGGTTCGTTGCTGTTATTTGTTTCGTCTTTATGTTAAAATCCTGTCGATTTTTGGTACAGATGGATCCCGCAGAAGAGAGAAGAGAGAGAGAGAGGCTACTGGAGTACATCAACATGCTTGGCTATGTGGCCGATTCACTGTGAATCATTCACAATACGGGATTCCGACAAGGTGTCTGTGTGGTGGGGGAATCATTAACGAGGTTCGGGGGAAGGAGGACTACGACACTCTTCCTGGGAAGCGCTTCTTCACCTGCAAAAATTACGAGGTATGTCTCAATTGGCATAGTTGTTAAAATTATGTTGCAATGCTATTCTGAGTTGTGTTTTTTTTTAAAAATCAAGGATGATGGGTTACATTATCGTCAGCCTTGGGTGATTGGTGTCCAAGAGGAGATTTCATGGCTGACTAAGCGTGTCGAGGAGACTGAGAAGGTGATCAAGGGGGTGCCGAATCTCAATAAAAAGATTGAGGAACCGGAGGTTAGTAACATTTTCATCAATTATGTTCTTTAACGTTGTTAAGTATTTGTATAGTTAGTGTATCAATAGTTAATAAGTCACTAACACGCTTTCATTGCTGTTTCATCTCCAGGAAGAGGTGAAAAACCTCACTACGCAGGTCGCAGACCTGGAGAGGCTCTGCTTCGAATGAAAACAAAAGGTACACTCTACTGAACTAGAATGATGAACTAGAAGTAGAACTAGACCTGAACTGTTTGTGGTTGTTAGGTGAAACGGTGCATGCTGTAAAACTAGACTGAACTTAACTGAACTATAGTGATGAAGTAGAAGTAGAACTGAACTAGGACAAGTCAACTGAACTTTAAATTTATGTTAACTACACGTTTTGAGGAAATATACTTAAACTTAACTAACGGAAATGAACTAATAGAACTGAACTAGGACAAGTAAACTGAACTTTAAATTTTCATTAACTCTGTGTTGGTTGGTTGCTGTGGTGAATGTTCGAGTTTTTCAACTGATTTGATGTGTAATGAATGCTCTCTGTGAACTACTTGTTGTGTCATTAAGTATAATCATACTAGGTATAATGAATGTTTGGTAGTTAGAGTATGTTTAATTTTTCTCTGCTATCAACTCACAACTAGTTTAAAAACATAGGAAATCTATGTCTGAAAACACAACCCCGTTTAAAAACACCAACGAAAACCAACCAACGAAAACTAGTGTAAAAACATAGGAAATCTATGGATCCATTTTCCGTAAATTATCCCGGGTTTGTTAACCTATTAACTTCCCAGACCAATCAACCATAGACTTAGAGTCTTCTGAGGTTCCTAGGTTTAGTACACAGAGCTGTGAGTCTGCGAAACCAGTGGAAAGGCGAAAGTGGACACAAAAAGAAGACATTGTCCTCATCAGTGCTTGGTTGAACACCAGCAAGGATCCCATCGTGAGTAATGTGCAGAAGGCTGTTGTGTTTTGGAAGAGAATAGAGGAGTATTTCAACTCAAGCCCTCAGCTCAGTGGCTTCCCTCCGAGAGAGGCAAGTCACTGTAAGCAGAGGTGGGGAAGAGTGAACGAGCAGGTGTGCAAGCTTGTCGGAAGCTATGAGGCCGCTTTGAAGGCGCAAGCTAGTGGCGAAAATGATAATGATGTCATGAAGACTGCCCATGACATCTTCTTCAATGACTACCAGGTTAAGTTCACCCTTGAACATGCGTGGAGGGAACTTAGGTTTGATCAAAAATGGAGATCAAACTCTGCTTGCAAAGATGGTGCAAAGGACAAAAGGAAGGAACCTGTGGAGATGGTGCCTGACATGGAAGAGGTTAGGCCTCCTGGTGTTAAGGCTTGCAAAGCAGCAAAACACAAAAAGCCTGGGAAAGAAGCAGTCTATGAACAATTAGAGAGCATGCTAGCTGTGAAAGAGAAGATATCCAAACAGAAACGCCTTGATCGTCTCCTTGCCAAACAAGATACACTATCTGATATAGAAGTGTCACTCAAAAACAAACTAGTTTCTGAAATGCTTTGATCTGGTCAGTGGTTTTAATTTGATTGTTAACTTGTTTTCTTGCTTCTTAGCTTCTTTATGTTGCTTCTTTAGTTGTTTACTTGAGTTTGTTTCTACACTTTTTTACTTACCGAAAATGCTTTGATCTGTTTTGTTTTGCAGGTCTCGGGTACTTGGTCACGGGTTGTGCTTGGTCACGGGTTGATCTACCTAGCTACTGTCTTTATCTTTCTGTCTACTTGTGTACTTGGTCACGGGTTGTGCTGTTCTGAACTTATGTTTCTGTATGTTTGTTTCACGGGCAAAGTGTAGAATTTTGTTTCTCTCAACATTTTTTTTATTCACGGCTATGTAATGGGATGCTCTATATAAACTATGTCTTTCTTTTATTGCTCAAATGTGCAACAAACTCAACTTGTTCTCTTCAAAATTGTCTCTCTATTTCTTCAAATTGTCTCTCTACCTCTTCAAATTGTCTCACTTCAGTCTACAAACTTGTTCTATCTCAACCTTTCTTTCCAAAACACTTAACCAAATTTCGAAACACTTTACGTTTTACACTTAACCAAATCTCCAAAACACTTAACCAAATTTCCAAAACACTTTACCTTTCGAGCTTGTGTCTCTATATTTTTTTTTCCCGGTTTCGTGAAGAAAATTAATTTCTCATCTTTAAAAAAATAAAAAATGTCTTCCTCATCCTCTGATGCCGTAGATGAAATGTTAAACGAAGCTTTAGAAGAAATGTTCGACCAATAATTTGATCATACCTTCAACTATATAATTGATGGTGAAGCCAATAAACTGAAGAGACGAGCTTACATCGAAAGAGATCGGGAACAAGGACACAATCGACTTTGGAACGACTATTTCGGAGAACATCCTACATATCCACCGCCAATGTTTAGGCGGCGTTTTCGAATGAACAAGCCATTGTTCCTTCGCATTGTCGATCGCCTAAGTAATGAAGTTCCATACTTTGAGCAAAGAAAAAATGCTCACGGAAGGTTAGGGCTATCTGCATTTCAAAAGTGTACAGCAGCTATACGTATTCTGGCATATGGTCAATCGGGAGATACGTATGACGAATATCTCCGACTTGGTGAAAGTACTGCACTTTTATGTTTGGAAAATTTCACTAATGGGATTATACAATTGTTTGGAGATGAATATCTAAGAAGACCTACACCGGAAGATCTTCAACGATTACTCGATGTTGGAGAGGTACGCGGGTTTCCAGGAATGATAGGCAGCATCGACTGTATGCATTGGGAGTGGAAAAACTGCCCAACGGCTTGGAGAGGGCAGTACACACGTGGTTCAAGAAAGCCGACAATTGTCTTAGAGGCTGTGGCGTCACATGATCTTTGGATATTGCACGCAATTTTCGGATCTCCAGGTACCCTCAACGATATTAATGTTCTTGACCGTTCACCAGTTTTTGATGACATTTTACAAGGTCGAGCTCCTAAAGTTAAATTCAAGGTCAACGGCCACAATTATCGTATGGCGTACTACCTTACCGACGGAATTTATCCGAAATGGTCAACATTTATCCAATCCATCCCACTTCCTCAAGGTCCTAAAGCAGAGCTATTTGTTGAACGTCAAGAATCCGTCAGAAAAGATGTCGAACGTGCTTTTGGAGTATTGCAATCGAGGTTTGCAATAGTAAAAAACCCAGCTCGACTATGGGACAAGGAAAAGATAGGAAGGATTATGAGAACTTGTATCATACTGCACAATATGATAGTAGAGAACGAACGAGACAGATACACTCTGTTTGATACATCTGACTTCGTGGCAGGAGAGTCAAGCAGAAGTTCCCAGGTTGATTTGTCGTACTCTACGGACACCCCATCCTATATCAGTAATATGCTTCCCATTCGCAATCAAATTCAGGATCAACAGATACATGATCGTTTGAAAGCTGATTTAGCTAAAAATATATGGCAAAAGTTTGGTAATCTAGATGAATAATATTTGTATGTTCATGAATTCTCTTGTATTGAATAAAAACTTTTAAAATTTATGAAAAATATTTTTTTAATTCTTAAGAACCTCATCTTCAGGTTCACCAATGGAATAGCAAAATAGATACAGGTTCACCACTATTCATGACCCCACCAGAAATATATTAAAAAATTTCCATGAACCCCAACAGGGAGTTCACTAATGGGGATGCTCTTAGTCCTAGATAGCAAAAATCAAAAGCATAATTTAAAACCAGAAGAAGGTTTTGATAAAACAATTAAAAAATTGAAAATATATGGTTTCTGAAGTTAAAACTATATATTTATGAAGGTTAAAACAACGACAAAGGAGAATGTCAGTTTTGAAAGCTTCAGAACATCTTTTATTCCAAGCTTAAAACTCCAGAACGAGCTTCGGACTGTTGATCTCTTAGCGATCCTCGCAACTGTTCAACTTCCGGAAAGTGATCGGTGCACCGTGCTGAGGATAGAGCAACATGAGGACGGTAGGTGCGTGTTGGTAAGTAGGGGCCAAGTGAAAAGTGAAGCGTTGGATCATTATAGCAAGGGTCAGTTTGGCTTGAAGAATGGCAAGATTCTGACCGATGCACGTACGAGCTCCAAGACCGAATGGTATGAACCCAACAGGATGTTTCGCAGCACGAGGCACTCCGTTTGCGAATCGATCTGGATTGAATTCGTTTACGTCGTTACCCCAAATTGCTTGATCGTGATGGACAGCTATGATTGGGATCAGAAGCTCCGTGCCACATGGGATTTTGTACCCTCCTAGCTCAACATCCGATTTTGCGCGTCTGATTGTCGCTACAATTGGTGGATACAGCCTTAGGGACTCGTTCAGAATCATGCCCAACTGCAAATTTGTAAAAGAGATCGATTAAGAAAAAACAAAACACATCCACATTGTATCTTCTTTATGTATTTAACATTTTGGTCTTTGATCGAGATTAAACGAGTGTGGTTATCTTCGGTCAAAGAGATTATCATTTCAAATACACATTCATAAAACAAAAATATGTCTTCATGAAAGTTATAGTCTAATGTCTTGATATTCAATTTTTAATAAACAAAAGTTCAGTTGTTTTGTCATGAACATTATTATTGCATATACATTCTTTTTTTGGTTATTTGTAGGGGTGTTCAATCCGGATATTGGTTCAGTTTCGGTTCGGTTTTTTCGATTTTTCGGTATTTCGGTTAGTAAAATATAACTACCATTCTAAATCCATATTTACTTCGGTTCGGTTCGGTTTATATACCATCGGTTTTCGGTTTATTCGGTTTTATACCAAAACATAATTATTTAGTTTGGGATCATATTATATAAATTTTAGAGTCATATTGTCATTGCAGTCATTTATTAAAAAAAATATTATATTTTCAAATAAAAGAAAAAAAAAACGCTTATACCTTCAGATGAAATAATCAAATCTAGAATTAAAATCGAAGCTCGAAATTTTGAAAAAAAAAAGAGAAGTATGAAAGAAAATGTTTTCCTCTTCCATATTTAGTGTTCATCAAAATCATGCTTCTTCGAGTGAAACTCTGTTCGTTTATAAATAAGAAAAAAGTTGTGAAGAATTTTTTCAAGTTATTATACATCAAATTTATAACATTCATTTCAATTTAATCAATGCTAAATGAAAGCAAAATGATTAAAATAAGAAGACTAAGAAAATAAGAAGTCTCAGTCGCGATGAATTATTATTTAATTATATTTTAAGTATTTTTCAAATTATGATTCTTTATTACTATAAAAAATATGGTAATACTTATTAACAAAATAATAACTTATATAACAAATAGATTTTCATGTGACGTTATAAAATATGTACATATTTACATGTTTATACTTTTGATCGGTTTTGTTTTGTTTATTCGGTTTAATCGGTTATAAACCAAACCATATCCATATTCTACGGTTTTTATAAAATCATATCCATTCGGTTTATATGGTATATACCAAAACCACACCATATTGTCTATTTTGGTTCGGTTCGATTTGGTACGGTTCAGTTTTACCTTATTAGACATGCCTAGTTATTTGAGTTAATATTTACACTTTTGGCAGAACGAGATTTTTCAAGATTAAAAAACTTAAGATTGTATATCAATTTATAATAAACTAGATTTAGAGTTATAACCATCATTTGGAGAAATAAAATAAATGTTGTGTAATACTATTTAGAGATATAAGAAAAACTATTTTTTATTGACATGTGGGGAATTTAATGCAACAAAGGCGACATAAAGTCTATGGCTTCCGACTGGTGACCTTTTCGGGAACACGGAGAACGAATAAGAAATAAACGTATAGGAATAAAATTGCAGAAATGAAAAGAAATGTTTGTTCTTTATCAAATTTAACAAGAAATGCTTTTGTTCTATATTTCTCTACAAAAAAAGGAACGGAGAGGAACAAGAAGAAAAAACTATTTTTTGTGAATGGTGATTTTTTTTGGAAATGATAAGGAATCAAGTGTTTCCATTCAAAGCCTATGATTAACGGTAGCGGAAATTTGTCATTACCAGTTCTCTTTCTAGAGGTGATTGGTTTATTACTTTGTGAAATTTAAAAGGGATTTTTTTTTTAAAAGGAAATTGAGGATAATATTTCAGAAATTGAAATAATAAAAAGCAAAAGACAAAAAAGAGAAAAACGCACCGTTTTGAGCTTAACGACATGGTCTTTAGTGGGGACATCACGTGAGCCGCAGACCCTGAGGACCTCATCACGTGCTTTGGCCTGCCACTCCGGGTGCATGGCTAGCAAGATGGTCGTCCACGTCAGCAGATTGGATGTTGTTTGTTTTCCGGCGAAAAAGAAGCTTTTACACTCCTCCACAATGTCCTGCACCGTCACATTTTTCGCCTGAATCATTAAAGCCAACAAATCCTTCGCCGACGCTGCCGGCTCCAGCCCCAGCTCCTTACTTTCTTTGCTCTTTCTCCGCCACTCTATTAGTCTCAACAAAGACTTCCTTATCTCCTTTTCTAACTTCCAAGATTTCAAATTTCCTTTCGTCGGAAAGAAACTGACGAAATAATAAAAATGGTATATTAATTAGTCTTCTTTAGTTAAATTAGTCCCCTTTCTGAATTATCCAAAATTACTTTACCTGTAACCAGGGATGAAGACTTTCTGGAAAGCTTCCGCGCAAAGAATCATCTGTTGAGCTTGTAGTCTAAATATCGCTCGGCCATCTTCATAGCTACTTCCAAAAGCTGTTCTGCTTATAACATCTTCGGTCAAATTTTGATACCACTCATACACATCGACCTCAACTTCGCCAGTTTCTGATAGCTTCCCCGACCATTTCTCCACCATCTCCGTCACGCTTTTCAACACCACAGGTATAAGCAGCTGCACCAACACAACCAAAAAAAAAAAAAAAAAAAAAAACAGAAAAACAAATTAAAATGGTTAAAATTCAGTTACTTTGAGATTCTCCATATGAAATGTGGGGCTAATGATTTTGCGATGATGAGCCCATTTTTCTCCTTTGAGGCTAAGAAGTCCATCGCCTTCGAGCTGTTTAACCAAAGGGTGAGCTTCGTTCTTCTCATAGAACTCAGACTTTGAAAATATTTCTCGGATCAGATCCGGATCCGCCACCGTTAACCGGGAAGTTGGCCCGAACCATACCAAAAACGTAGCACCTAAAAATAATATTTAACCCCACTTAAAATTAATTAGACAAACACATGACAAAAGAAGCTGTAAACATGAACAGATCTTGAAGCGGGAAACTTGACAAAAACAGGGTATTGTGTTAATGCCAAGTGCTTCTTACAAATTTTACTAAATTCCTGCAAATTTATTTCACTACTGCACAGAAACCGAAATTTCTATATATATATATATATATATATATATTGTTTTTTATCTGAAGGCTAGAGAAAGAAGACAAGAGTTAACAGAGGGGAAAATGATGACTAAGCCTGTGAGGAAATAGTGGGGAAGAACAGAGCCTCTTTTTTTCACATCAAAGTACTGACATCATTATTTGATCATGACAAAACATAATATATCAAAATAAAAAAAAAGTTTTATTTATTTACTCGGTTAATAAAACAAAATCTTTTGTATTGCTCGACTTGAAAACTCACTGCATATCATTTCAACTAACAGATGAAAGAACGAACCATAAATCCCAGAAATGCGGAAGAAAAACCAAGAAACAAATTCACCAAATAAAATAGAAAGAGACGAAATGAGTCTTGTAGTGAAAATAGTCTTAATAGTCAATTTTACGACTTAGAAGCAGAGTTACAAAAGAACTATCTGAATCTGAAAAAAAAAGAAAGAAGGAAGAACGAACCATAGATTTTCCTCCAGTGATGGTAGAAAGAGAGAACTCTTGGAAGGATATTGTGAGAGAAAGGCATAGGATGAGTAGAAGCTTTAAGCATCATGCCAACAAGTTCTTTAACATTACCGATGAAGAATTGATAGGGAGGACCTCGAATTCCCTGTTTTGAGAAATGTTCTTCGATCTTTCTGGGTCTCCACCAAAGCAGAGACATGCCTTTCACAATTACAAGACTAAGGATTACAGACAAAAGGAGAACCTTTGGAATCAACCAGTTGCTACTTTCGTCCTCCATTGTCGGAAAGAAAAATAAAAAGGAGAAAGAGATAAAAAGAAGAAAATAGAAGAGAAACACAAACACACAAAAAGAAGAGCTTAAAGTTTGCGTCTTTGGTCTCGTTTTTCGTTATACAGAGTGCCGGAGAAAGAGGGAATGAGGTGTTAAAAAGGCGATTTTTTGCTCTCCTCTAAATCTTTGATTTCACTATTTATTTTTATTTTTTATTTTTTTTGCTTTTTGTTTCTTTGCGAGTTTGGCTTCTTCTTATCTTGTTTCTTTTTGGACTACTTTGCTTTCTGGGCTATTTGAGCTTTTGAGAGAGAGAGAGAGAGAGAGAGAAAGAGGCAAGGCCAACGGCGTAGGGGCCGCCATTGGAGGACAGGGAAGGGTCAACGAATGGAGGTTTTTTGTATATATTAAAAATAATAATGCAAATCTGTTTCTTCTTTCATATGATTGTGATACAAGTCTTTTTAATTTTGGTTTGATAAAAATTGTCTCTAGCGATTTCTTTATTTATTTTACTTCTGTTCGAATTCCACATCATTTTCTGGTAATATTGTAATGATTTATAGTTTTTGTCCTATACTCCGATGTTGGTGCAACTGCTGATATTAAATGTCTACGACCATGATGTATATCTTGAGTTTTTTTTTTTTACAACGTAACGTATATTAAATATAGATATTTGCAAAACGATTCTCTTAAAATAATCATATAACATATGGAAACAAAAGTGGTTCAAAAAAGAAAAACATATGGAAACAAAAAATTGTGAAGTAACGCTTTTATTAGTAAATAATTTAGGTTTCTCTCACAAAAAAAAAGTTAGTATAGCACATACAAAATTAAAAAGTATAAAATGTAACGCACGTTCAAAACTAATTATAGACTTCCGTGTTACCACCACTGGTTTTCTTCCGTAAACATTTTAAAAAAAAAAATTATTCTGTATAATTTTAGTTAAACGTTTGGCTGGTTTCCCAAAACACTAAGAAAGTATTTACGTACCCTAACTTTAATTAGTAAATTAAAAACTACACAGAACTTTCTAGTTTTGTTAATTGTTTCCATATTCAACTTTTTTTTAAAAATTCATTGTATATAGAGTAAAGAGTCATTTAGCTTAATATACAAATAGTAGTCGTAATTGCAGATGTTATACAGTTTTTTAAAGTATTTTCAGAGTTGGTTATTTAATGAGTATGGTCTACCAATTTAACCCCGAATAACATACCTACTCATTAGCATGTAGCCGGATTTAGTGGGTATATCAAATATATGTTAGTTGAAAAGGGAATGCCGGAATGGCTTGCTTCGCCGTGAAATGAGCAAACTTGAGGTAGGGGCAAGTGTCGTCGCATCTGGAAAGTATCGGAGAGAGAATGGCCGATTTGAGTCTGGGTGGAGGAGACGGTAGATACGCCGTGCGAGAGTTCCGGCGAAGTACGTAGCAACTTTCCCCATGGCTCCGGCTTGGGACCCAGCTAAGAACCCAATCTGCTTAACCAGAGCTTCCGCTAGCATCAAGTTGCTGGTTTGTACGGCTTCAGCACATGCCATAAGCGCGTGGACTAGACGTACACCATTGTCTTGCGAGTTGACTAGGATTACGGGACGAGTTGACTCACTAGCGGTTGTTGTGGTTATTGTCGTTCCTATGATTCCGCCAATCTGTGTAGTAGGCGATGGAGATGTAACCATTGAATCAGGACTCGAGCATGGTTTCAAACACATTATTCGACGAAGATGAAGAATCAACCGAGAACTGATTAATCTCCGGTGAAGAACGAGTTATTAATCTCCATCTCTGGTGAGGAAGAGAGGAGCATGTGACTAATAAAATGAAGAATCTTAAGCAATCGAGCATAGGCTGGGGATTGCTTTATTTTCACTGCGACTACCACTTCGATGATCATACGAATTGAGAAGAAGAAGATACTTCAATAATATAACTAGTGTTTTTAAAATATGTAACTATGGTATATATTTTCTCCGAACCACAAGTAGTACAGGAATAGGGGCATATGTGCGATTACGAAATGTCCAACAATGGTTCTTCATATCTATTATATTAAGAACAAGACTTAGGTTCACCCCCTAGGGTGAACCTTTAAATTCACCTCTCTTTTTATGACCAATCAAATTGCCACGTAGATAATTAATTAAAAATATTAAATTTATTTAAAAATAATTAAAAAAACAGAATAATGCCAATTTTAATGCTGATGACGCCGTTACTTAAACCGTAAACCCTAAATTTTAAATTTTAAACCCTAAACCTTAAATCCTAAACCCAAACCCTAAACCCTAAACCCTATACCCAAATCCTATACCCTAAACCCAAATTATATACCCTACACTCAAATTGTATACCCTAAACCCAAACAATAAACCCTAAACCATAAACCCTAAACCCAAACCATAAACCCTAAACCCAAACCATAAACCCAAATCTTAGACCCTAAACCCAAACCTTATAGCATCTAGGTTTAGGGTTTGGGTTTGGGTTTGGGTTTAGGGTTTACGGTTTGGGTTTTAAGTCTAAGATTTAGGTTTAGGGTATACGGTTTGGGTTTAGGGTCTAGGATTTGGTTTAGGGTATAAGGTTTGGATTTAAGGTTTACTGTTTGGGTTTAGGGTCTAGGATTTGGGTTTAGAATATACAGTTTGGTTTTAGGGTTTAGGATTTGGGTTTAGGGTATAGAGTTTGGGTTTTAGAATTACGGTTTAGGGTTAAAAAATTAAGATTTCGGGTTTACGGTTTAGATGGCGGTGTCAGCGTTGTTAAAATTAGCATTATTTTTTTTAGTTATTTTAAAATAAATTTAATATTTTTTAATTAATTATCTACGTGGCAATTTGATTGGTTCTAGAATGAGAGGTGAATTTAAAAGTTCACCCTATGGGGTGAACCTAAGTTTTGTTC
>NC_027751.1:16523837-16561145 GCF_000695525.1 Brassica oleracea var. oleracea | reverse complement strand
ATATATATATATTTAGTTATCATTTATAAAATAAAAAATTACATTTTTATCATTTTATAATAATAATAGTTCATATTAAATGTGATTATTATATTTAACTAAATATGATAACATTATATTAAATTGATAAATTTGTAAAAACAGTTTTTATAAATATAAAATATTTATGCTAAAAATATAATACGATGATATAACGACTTAACATTCAAAAACTATATAATACATGTATAAAAATCGACATATCTTAGACTTTTGTATATATAATAATATATTATCTGAAATAAATAAATGTAAAAATATTGCTAATAGAAAACTTAGTTTTGAAGGTCGTTGGGTCAAAACTGAATATAAATTTAATACAAAAATAATATGTAATATGTTTTTAATGCATATATTAATTTTTAAAATAAATATATATACCATAAATGATGTAAAAAAATATTTATGTATATAAAATGAAAATAAACATCCGCACGGTTGTGCGGGTCGAAATCTAGTACCTAATTAAACTTAGTTTCATAGGTATGTAGTGCAAATTCTCTATAGTAAAAATTCAATATAGTAATAAAAATCTGAGGACACGAAATTTTATTAATGTATTTTATAATATATATTTGCAAAGCATTTTTCTATTTTAAATAAACAAAATAATTTCATAGTCTTTTTTTGTCAGCAATATACACTGACTCAACTATGATTATGAAAACCAAACTGGTAATCTCATCATCTTATATTGACTAAACTTTGTACATTTGGTTTTCATCTCTTTTTACTAGACTATTTCATATTTATAATGTATTAAAAATACATATAGAAAATATAGCTACATTAGTTTCAATTTTTTTAGCTACATGTAATTCATAATTCGACAAAATAATATCAAAGTATTAAATAAATAATTAGAGGTAGATTATGTTCTGAATAAAAATAAACAATACAATATTTTATTTATTTATATAAACTTATTACAAATCTAATATATAGTAATTATAAATTTATAATTTTATTAGGATTATTTATTTATTTAAGAGTTTTATTATTTATTAAATTGTATAATATTTTGACATATCTAATTTGAAATAGAAGAATATATTAGTTTATCATGTTTTGAATATTAATTGAGAGAAATTATACTGTATACTCTCGTTAACTAAATATTTTGGATAAAACTGCAAATATGAAAATGTAGAAAAATACAACATTTTATTATTCTACTAAAATGGACGTTCACAAAAGGTTGCAGGTCAATTATAAGATTAGATAATAAATGAAATAAACTAACAAGTTATTCTATGAGATGATACAGCCCCAACAGATAATATAATCATAAAAGATAACCATATAAATGTATACATATTATCTATACTATTAAAGCAGAATCCTTTGATTTACAATGGTATGTCATTGTATTTAATTCTTATATAATTATTATTTATTTAAAATAAACAACTGAATATTTCTTATATTTATGGTAACTAATCTTTCCATATTTTTATAAATGATAATAATTCTAATTTCTATGCAATGTATATTTTTTATTTAATTTAAACATTCAATATTCTAACCGTTGGTGGTTATACTATAATAAGTTTTATCTGATATATTTTAAAATTAAATATAATTCTTTTCTAATTTGATGTTACATAAATTTCTTAAATATATGCACTTACAAAACTAACATTTCACATAAATCATAATTAACAATTTCTATTTATCTTTAAATTGACATTTAAAAACTTAAAATAAAGTTGATTTTCCTAAAAAAAACATATGATTAATAAGTAGACATTTTTACAATTTTTGTTTTTCGTTTTATTTCATCGAATATACAAAATATTTATCAAATAAAAACAGGTTGAACAAATAGATTTTTTTTCTATTATGAACTAACAAACATGTTAATAACTTTATTAACAAAAATAATCACACGCTTTGAAAGCGCAGGTTAAAATCTATTAGGGCATCTGCAACGGGAATCTTTAAGTGGGAGTCCTTAGAGAAAAAATAATTAAATAATCAGTAGACCCCACCAAAAGCTAAGGATTCAATCCTTAAAATTCCTAAATAAAGACTCTTTCTTAGTGAATCCTTGCACTATTTTCGGGTCCACACGACTACGTGGCGGCCCGTGAATGATCATCTTTTTTTTTTTTTTTTTTTTTTTTAAAAAATCCAAAATATCTAGGATTAATCTGAAATGCCCTTGTCGCTAAGGACTCCAATGAGTCTCACCGTTGCGCATGCTCTTAGTGATTAAACATGCAACAACCATTAATATATACTAAAGTTTGATTCGCACACTTGCACATATATTCATTTTTATTTTTTTGTAAATAAATATTTACTTTGTATAGATGGTAATATACATTTTTAAAATTTACCCGTGTTAAATAATATTTTTAAAATATTTCTAACCATAATAATTTTATACTATATATTTAATAATGTTATTTTATCTTTTGAATTGTCAACTATATCATCTATATTTTTAGAATATGATATGTGCATATGCACAAGTGTATTTTTATGTTTGTATGGATCAAAATTTTATATATATTTTTTAAATTTTGGTGATATATATATATATATATTTCATACTCTTTGAAATTTATCATATCAGATTTGCATTGGGGTATTATTTATATAAATATATAAGTAAAAATATATTTGCATATTAATTTATATTTTATGTATATATTATATAAATGACTATTATTATGCTTCTTTTCATTTTTTACTAATATATAATGATAAATATAACTACATAGCTTCAAAAAAATATTGTGTTCTTAATTTAGTAAATGAATATCTATAGATAGATTTCTTATGTTATTTAACATTTATATAAATTAATTAGTTATTTTATATTTAACATTATATTATGTTTTGTCATGTTTATTAATTAATTATATATTAATTAATGAGAAACACCCATTCGCATTAATTAGCTATTTTAAGCTTAATATAACAAAAAAAAAATCTTTTGTCCACCTTAATTGTTTTAGTCATGTTGTTATCATGTTTATTACTCTCTCTGTTTCCTATTAAGTGTCGTTGTAGAGAAAATTTTTCGTTGCAAAATAAGTATTATTTTAGCGTTTATTTTTCTATTGATCGAAATATGGGTAGGTATATGAGTAATGATGTTTTCATATATAAAACATGCAAAATTAAATGATTTCTTAATATGTGTGCAAAAGTCTCAATCGACACTTATAATGAAACAGAGAGAGTAATTAATTGTTTTATATTTGTGTTTTAACATTATTTAAGAATATTCACTATGAAAATCATTATCTACGGGTACTTAAATTTTCATAAATTTAAGTACAAAATCAAAAGGAGCAACCACGTTGCATTTCATTGTTCATTTCGTATATATTTAATGGAATTTAGTTTTTTATAACAAAAGGAAAGATGTGGTTGAGATTCCACCACAATGAAAATATATTTATGAAAACCAAAATCGAAATCTGCAACTATATGCATAAAATTATGTATTTTTGTTCGTATACGTAAATTAACTATTTCTTTGTTTTAATTATGTTGTGTTTCAAAGGTATTTGAGTGGTGATATAAATAGACTTAAATCATGTATATCACTACCTTATTAATATAAAACTGAATAGTAACAAATAACGTTTATTTTTAAAAATACATTCATAAATATCTCCGTAATGAGCATCTTATTATATTTTATGGCATCGATTAGATATGGTAGATTAGTCTTTGAATGCAACAACTTTAATTTTTTTAATGATGATTTATTAGGATATTACAATTATAAGAAATATTACATAGACCATTCGACAACCGACAACATTACGTGCCTTATGAGGATCTACGTCTAACTGCATCACCCGAGCCGCCCTATGAAGATCCACGCTTGTCCGGGTTTACTTACACCATGTTGAAGATCAAGATCCCTTGTAAGGTTTCTTCTGTTGCCTGTATAATTGTTTAATAAATCGCTTTCTCCGGAAATTAAAATCTGGATCTATTGGCGTAGAAGCATTAATGAACCCTTAGTTAAACCACCGGATTAAAACGGCTTCCACAACAACAACTTTAATTAGTTTTAACATTAACTAGATTGAAATCAATTTAGGTAAGTTTTATGATTGTTTTAGTTGGGAAAATAATAAATGCTGAAGTTTAGGATTATTCAGTTTTTCAGTGACATTAGAATGTAATAAAAAAATTATTTTAAGAATAGTTTCATATTTTTACTTCAATTTTAATATAATAGATATTCACAAGTTCACAAAAACCTAATGAACAAGTTGAAATTCGCAAGAACCTCACATTTATAAATCCAGTGATTCGCCAACCATAATAAGATAGGGCAATCAGCCCATGTATTGGCTACACTTTGATAGCATCTGGTCCAATGAATGAACTTTGCCGATGGTGGTTGATATATCTTTAGTCTACGGACTACTAGTAGCCTAGCACCAAAACAAGAACGAGATGATGGAATGCAAGGTCACGCAAAAGTTGATGTATAAAAATTTGATGTACTCTATAATGGCTACTTCCAGATATTACACAACAAACTATGCCAAGTCAATTGTTACATATGACACACTAACAATCAAAGGTTGCTCTCAAAAGCACATAAGATTTTACACTTGGTTTGTGTGAACATTCATGTGAATTTTTTTGATTTTGGGTATCAATTTTGATTTTGGGTTTCGACTCTTAGTTTGTGTGAACATGCATGTCGGAGTTTGTGATTTTTGGATTCAATTTTGATTTTGGGTTTCAATTTTGATTTTGGGTTTCGATTTTACTTTGGTTGAATATGTTCTTCGTTTATCAGTTTCATAAATGGCAAAGACAAGAGAAGGAGGAAAAGTTGGTTCTCGTCGTAGTAGAAGTAATCAAGGCTTGGAGGTAGAAGATCTACCTCCGCAAGTTGCTTCTACGACAACAATAAAGGTGAAGAAAAGAACAACAAAGAAAGTGGCTTCCCCGGAAAAGAATTTAGTTCTAACGCCAACGAGAAGAAGTAGTAGATCAAAGAAAGTGGCTGCTCAAGATGATGAGGTAGAAGATGTAACACCGGAAGATGATGATGTTGTGGAAGAAGATAAGGGTAATGACAATGAGGCTGATCAGGCTGAGAAAGCAATGTCTGAAGATGATAAAGAAGATTCTAGATAGAAGGAGAAGCTTGTTTGACTGGACATGAACATAAAGAGGATGAAGAAGAAGCTCCCAATATGGAAGACGTAGAGAAAGAGAATGACGACAATGAGAAAGGGAACGAAGAAGAAGCTCTCAATATGGAAGAAGATGGAGTTACCAATGCTCAAGATGATGAGATTCCTAGTACTGAAGGAGTGCAGCTACCAGGGGATGAAGTGAAAGAAAACAAAATAAAAGAGGACCAACAAAGATGCGTATAGTGGCTGAAAATCCTAATGAAAATGTTGCGGTAACATTCACTGACTTTGGTGATCATGTTGGACATGGTTCAGTAACACTATAATCTTTTCTTGGTCCTCATGTGAGGGAACATGTTCCAGTAACCCTTTTTGATTGGAGACAACTTGATGCAGCGACTAAAGCAACAATGTGGGAAGAAATTCAGGTTTGTATATATATATATATATATATTTTGTTGAACCGCAAGATGAAATTATAAACATGTTTGACCTTTGCTTGTTGTGATGCAAAGGAGGTTTAACTTGCAAGAAGAGCGGCAAAAAGCTGTTATTTTCAAGTAGTTGGGAAATTTGTGGAGGGCTGGGAAGTCAAGGCTGGTGTCACAAGTACGTGTTGCGAAGACTACTGCTGAGAGAATAGATTTAAAACCCAGCAACATCCCATCCATTCAAGTGTGGAACTCTTGGATTAGGAGCAAGACTACCACAAAATTCACGGTAAATTATCTACAACTAAGTAACTTTCTTGTTTATAGGTCATGTCTTATAGATTTAATCACATTCATATTTATATCGAAGGAAATAAGTAACAAGTACAGATTAAATTAAACTTTTAAAAGATTAAACTTTTCGCTTCATAGATTTATATTATCGAGTAAATAATTAAACATT
Organism: Brassica oleracea var. oleracea; assembly: GCF_000695525.1. Taxonomy (NCBI): domain Eukaryota; kingdom Viridiplantae; phylum Streptophyta; class Magnoliopsida; order Brassicales; family Brassicaceae; genus Brassica; species Brassica oleracea. The sequence continues at coordinate 16,555,083 of NC_027751.1, read as the reverse complement.
TAGTTTTTTTTTTAATTTTTAAAATAAACTATATAGTCTAAAATTTGTTTTCATTGGTTTAAGGTAGTAAAGATTAATCATTCTTAGATAATATGATTTTTGTTATTTAAAAAAAAAATCTTTATAATTTTAAAAGTTAACATCGACAAATATTTAAATATTTAGCATATATAGGTATAGTATTACAACATTAAATTATATCTATTTAATTTATACTATATATAAATCCAATGGATCATCTATTGTTTAAATCCAATTATTGATAACCCAATAAAAATTTCTGGTAGACCTAAAATTTAAAAGATAAGATTAGATATTAAATGTAACATGACTTTCTAAAAATATGTCCATTAGATCTATTTTTTAAAAAATCATAAATGAATCAAGATTGTGATTTCTGTTTTAATATATAAGATTGCAGGACACGTGAACAATGATAAAAGTAAATTTTGTTAGTCCACGGAAAAGAGGCATTGCGAGAATGAAAAATAAAATAAAATATTCATTCTTAAAGATTTCAACTAACCATGTGAGTTTTGGCTTCTATATAATGGAATGTTTCTAACTTAATTTTATTTATATCTCTGATCCCGCCAATACAAACGAAGTTAATATATAATTTCTGATCACTAAGTAATTTCATAAGGTGGTCAATACATGTACGTATCTGTATTATAAATGTATATATATATTCTTCGTCAACCTATATACTTACAGAGCCGTGCCCTGCTTGTTTTGAAAAATGCAATGACATTAGGTCTACCAAGCTTTTTCTAATTTTTAGGATCCCATTTTTATTATATGAAACTAAATAGGTAAATTAATACAGTAAGTAACATTTTGGTAAAAGAATGAAGTTACGTAGTTACTACATGTATATCTTTTTGGAAAACACAATTGCAATCAAAGTTGTCTGATGTTTTAGAACAATTTATCAAAAATCTACAATAATACTAAAATAAGTAAAAGTTATACATAGAAACATATATTTTTTTAAAAATGAATCAATTTTATAATTAGCCATAGGTTAAAAGGCCATCATCCAACTTATCGGCATGCAGCATTGGCTCTCTCTTTTTTTTCGCACCTCTTTTTTTTCCTAACACCTCTATCTTTCAGAAAGAGTCGCATCTAGTATATTTTTTCTTTATCTTTAATCTTTCAAGATAACCAGACTGATTCTTTCGTTTTAGCAGATCTTGTTTCAATTTAGTCGATTTTGTTTTTCGTTACGAACAAGTTTTGTTTGAAAGAGTATCTTCTTTTGCCTTTCAATCTCAGACAGAGTTTCTGTTTACTTAGAAAAGAGTATCTTGTTTTGTGCTTTTCAATCTCAAATCTCAGAGTTTCTTTAACGATTTCTTTCTTCACCAGTCTTTTTGTTCGATCTCTTCAATCTGGATCATAATTCTGCCTCCTAGTGTATGGATATGTTTAACCCAAAGAGACTGAAGTTCTTCCGGTTGAAAGAGTGTGATAGATTTTTAAATTATAATTCTTTTGGAATGAAAAAAGCTAGAGCTTTCTAGTTTTTGAAAGAGTTCTAGCAAATTTTTCATTCTGATTTTGTTGAAGTTTTAGCGGCTTTAAAGTTCATGGAGACGGTGAAGATTGATTGAGATTTTCGGCAAAATAAAAGGAAATGCTTTAAGTGCTAAATGACATGTGGTGAAAAGAATACTAATGTCAATGTAGTGTTGATGGCGGTGAAAATCGGGGAGGAACAAGCTATTGAAAACGGAAAAGAATCACCGGGGACAGAGGTGAAAAGTCATGGAGATCATTTTTGCAACCATCGAGACGGTGCATGCAATATTTCTTCCTAATGGTGCAAACCTATTTGATAAGTGACACGTGTGTTATATTGTGTTTTGAGATTGGTCTATTATTATTTTGGCCGGTTTAAATGTAGTTTGAGCATTTATGAAATTGTACGTCTGTTTACCTCATAGAACTATACAATAAATGAGTTGACAAAAAAATCGTTAGTTCTAAGACTGCATACGGCACTGTATACTTTATATATACTATGTATACTTTATATATACCATATATGTTTGTGTGAAGATAACAAACACTAAAATGCAATAAGTTTCCACGTATAATAAAAATCACAATCATGCACATTTACGTTTTTTTTTTGTCATGAAAATAGGGACATACACTATACCCCCTCGTTGTAATGTTTCTTGAAGACATTACAGAAATAATATAAACAGAAGAAAATTAATGTTGTGGACAATCTGTCCCTTGAAAATTATATAGAAAATAGACTGTTGATAAATATAAATATATAAAAATTTATGCTTGCCAACTCATCTACTATCTATTCTATTAAAATTGAAATACAAAACAATACTTACCTATTTTTAAAATAATTTCTTACATGGTCTTCATCCTTTTTAACTAATTTAACCACTTTATTTATTGTGTGTTTTCAAATAATTCGACAGTTTTTTACAAAAAACAAAAAAATAACTTTACCATTTTAAGTGTTTTATTATTTTTTACATTCATTTTTTCAGTGCTTCTAAATTTTTCATTAGTTGTTTTTACATAAGAACTCAACATTATTTATTTTACGTATTAACCATAATAATTCCATAGATTTGAATGGAATTACTCCATTCGTGATAAGAATTCAAACTATTTAACAAAAAAAAAATTATTTGTTTATATGATGAGTTAGACATGAGCACTTAGGTTTCTGTTCGGGTATATAACGGTTTTTTGGGTATCAGATTTTTTGGGTATCAGTTTTTTGTGTATCCATTTTTTTAATTTTGAAATTACGCTACATTTGGGTATTATAATTTTTTGGACGGGGTTCGAGTTAGATCCTCCCAGATCCGGATGGATTCAGTTCTGATGGGTGGAAGCCTAAAAAAATTATTAGAAATGGTAAAAACCATCATCCGAGCGGACACGCGGATCAAACTCTAGTGTTTTATTAAAAGAACAAATAAAAGTTATTCAAACCCAAAACTCGTATATCTTTACCAATTATCTGTTTTAAGACATGACTTTTTTTTTCTAAAAATTATTTTATTCAATATTGTCTTTTTTTTACACTAGATAGTATTATTAAGCCTTCTAGGAAAAAAAAATCTAAACAATGAGAACTACCGAAACAAAAGTAGAAAATGAATACACCAGTAGAGATATAAAATAAACTAACACAACTCTATTTTGCGTATGAATGATTAAAGATTTTTCATATAAACTCCATATTTGCTTCTGGAATAGTTGAATCTCAAGGGATATAATATTCGTATTAATCCAAAAACACCACGCTTGAGACTGAATTGAGAACAATTCCCATTCTCTTTTTAATACTCCAGTAGGAGTCATCGAGATAAGAGAGCTCTTTATATTGCTCTATTGATAAGAACCGGGTCAAGAGATTACCGTTCCATAGAATTTCATGCTGCCTTTCGAAATAACCATAGTTTGCAGCAAGAACTCAATCACCATCAAATGATGAACCATCAACGAGTGAAGCCGGTAACCATAATGATTGGATTGTGAGAGGAGATAGAGAGAAGTGATATGGGACAGTGAAGTTTAAATAAAAAGCACAAGGGAACAAACTATTTTACGTATTAACCATAATAATTCCATAGATTTGAATGAAATTTCTCCATTCGTGATAAGAATTCAAACTATTTAACAAAAAAAAAATTATTTGTTTATAGGATCAGTTAGACATGAGCACTTAGGTTTCCGTTCGGGTACATAACGGTTTTTTGGGTATCAGTCTTTTGGGTATCGGTTTTTTGATTTTTGAAATTACGCTACATTTGGGTATTATAAATTTTTGGGCGGGGTTCGAGTTGGATCCTCCCAGATCCAGATGGATTCAGTTTTGATGTGTGGAAGCCTAAAAATTTTATTAAAAAAAGGTAAAAACCATCACCCGAGCGGACACGCGGATCAAACTCTAGTATTTTATTAAAAGAACAAATAAAAGTTCTTCAAACCCAAAACTCGTATATCTTTACCGATTATCTGTTTTAAGACATGATTTATTTTTTCTAAAAATTATTTGATTCAATATTTTCTTTTTTCTACATTGGATAGTATTATTAAGCCTTCTAGGCAAAAAAATTCTAAACAATGAGAACTAGCAAAACAAAAGTAGAAAATGAATACACCAGTAGAGATACAAAATAAACTAACACAACTCTATTTTGCGTATGAATGATTAAAGATTTTTCATATAAACTCCATATTTGCTTCTGGAATAGTTGAATCTCGAGGGATATAATATTCGTATTAATCCAAAAACACCACGCTTGAGACTGAATTGAGAACTATTCCCATTCTCTTTTTAATACTCCAGTAGGAGTCATCGAGATAAGAGAGCTCTTTATATTGCTCTATTGATAAGAACCGAGTCAAGAGATTACCGTTCCATAGAATTTCATGCTGCCTTTCGAAATAACCATAGTTTGCAGCAAGAACTCAATCACCATCAAATGATGAACCATCAACGAGTGAAGCCGGTAAGACCCGTCGCCACCTTCCACAGTAGATCTGTCAATTACCTTTTCTAAATGGTTCAATTGAACCGAAGTTTTTGTTTTACCAAATCCACCGGAAGATACATACAAAAGAACAATAAAAAACTTTGCCATATTTAAAAGAAATTGGCAATCAAACAAACCAAGTGTCTGGCAGTAAAGCAAATTAAAAAAAAAAAGCAAAACGAATCAAACAAGTCGATGTCAGAGCAATAGAAGCCTCCAGCCATCGGCTTGAAACTATAAAAAATCTCTGTTTTTCTCTTAACGGCTAGGGTTTCCTATATGATCCAACATTGAAAACATAATGTTGGATCAAAAATTGGGAATAATATAGATGTTGATATGATACATCGCATCAAAAAATACCAAAACAAGCTCCTGAGAAACATGCTCTTGATAAACAATCTAACCCTTTGGAAAATATGATCGGACAAATACGACTACAAGAGAAGTCAATGATGAAGTCCATACCGAAATTTGGTTGGATGTTGAATATATTGATATCAGAATAATTTTGTTCAGCATTTTTAAACAATCGAAGTGCTTTCCCGCATTACAACGAGCTGCAGTCACATTCATTGCCTATACGATAAAAATTCTCCAGACAAATAAATAAATATATTTTCTTTGGTTATATCTGTTGCGGAAGAGATCCCTTCAAAGAAATTTGCTCGAGAACCCGTTGAACAACTTGCGATAGCCATTACAACGAAAATCAGAGCAGAATGAATATATCTCCGGTTACAAAAGCCGGAGGAAGACAAAAATCCCCGGAACTTTGAAAGAAACTACCAGAAACGCATAATTGACGACTTTGACAATCTTGTATGGTCCTTCCAAATTGGTTCCAAGTTTCCGAGCCCGCCATCTTTAGTGTTTTCAAACAGTTTTCTGATAACGAGATCACTGACTTTGAGAGGTCATTCTTGAACCTTCTTATTGTAGTAGTTCTCGACGAGATGCTGATAATTCTGGATTCTAAGATGTACTTGATCTCAGTGTCTTTCTATTTCGTCCAAGGCGTCAAGCATCATTTCCATGTTTATCTTAATGTTCTGTGGCATCTTAGTCCGTCGAAGACTAAAGGCATTAACCTCGGCAGGCACTATTGCTTCCACTTGTACATTAAGGATAGTGGTATTTTGTTAGTTGCGCCTCTTGGCGTCGTTCTGTGTGACCAATGGACACCATCCATCTCGTTTGCCCAATGCCTTGCTTAAGGTCATGGCGTTTCTTGATTATTTCGATCATAATCTTGTTGGTCACTTCAGCATCATAATCTTGTTGGTCACTTCAGCATTTCTGTTTCCTTCAGTTTATATAAGCGTTGAAGTGCTTAGGTGAATTCGTCATCTTTCACAGAAACCACAAAACTTGTTAGAGGTGAACTGAGAGCCGTTATCAGTGACGATCTTGTCCACATATGATATACTTTCATACGAAGTTATGTATTTCTCTGTTAGTGATTTGAATAAATGCATTTTTCTCCATCCATTTTGTGAAATAATCTCATTATAAGTAAAATGCATCTTGTGTTGTTCAAAAAAAAAAAGAAAAAAAAGTAAAATGCATCTTGTTTCGAATTTGGCAAAATTCTGATTATATTTAGCGCATGAAAAGATATGAAACAGTGGTTGTTCTAAGGAACTCGGTAGAACAGTGAATCACTACTTTTACTACACACAGTGAATCACTACTTTTACTACACCATTCATTGAGCTATAGAATTTTGAAATCACTAATCAATGTAAACACTTTCCGACGAGTTAGATGAGAGTGGATGATTTGGTCAGCGAAGAAACCTTGAAAACTAAAAAGAAACGGAAAGGAAATAAATTAGCTATTGCACAATCAGACAAATGGAGAGCCCGAGACGTTGCGTCAATGTTTTTGTTCTAATATTTTCCCAAAAGATTGGATTGTGAGAGGAGAGAGAGAAGTGATATGGGACAGTGAAGTTTAAATAAAAAGCACAAGGGAACAAAAAATATGTCTGAATTTAGGGATTGCAGATGGGTTTTGGTGGGGACTCTGCCCATTTTCACCCTTACATATCGATCTCGTCTTTTCTTATTTCTGTCCTAATGCTCCCACGGCATACCCGGAGATATGCCTCCTCTCGGTTCCCTACTCCATTCACATCATTTACTCAAACTAATCTATTTCCAAACTCCTCATTTCAATGTCTCGTACCCTTCATTTTGAGATTCCAAGGGGAAAAATTTGTCTCTTTCAATTATATATATATAGCTATGCGTGTGTACGTATACACAAGGATAAGTATACTTACACCCAAAAGTTTATAAGATATGTATATGATTGACACGTTATTAGGAAACACAAGTTTGAACTACAAATTTTATATATAATTAATTTACTTTAGCATATGCTTCTCTAACACTTAAATGGCAAAAATAATACTCTCTAATGTTTTATGGTGGATATCGAAAATCTTAGATATTTAAAATAAATATTATTTTTTCATCGGATATGATATGTGTATAAACTCTTTTCAAAACATCATATAAAATGAATTTTAATAATACAGAAAAGCCCTTCTAACAAATATAAGTCAGATTCTTTATTTATTTTTTAAATTGCAATAGAGCCTCAAATTTTAAGTAGACATTTTCATCATAAAAACGTGAAATACATTTTCAGAATTGTTGCTGTTCACCTCTATTTTCATTAGATTAGTTTTTTTGGCAGAAAATAGTATTGAAAAGTTTGATAAAGATCAACTATCTATATATAGGAAGTTAAAAATGACAAATTTCACTGAATTGATAAAGATGCACTTGAGCTTCTTAGATATGCTAAAAAGAATGCAAACTTGGCTTACGGAAAATATAGCAGAGTTTATATTGTTACAAATGATATCACTCAAATTACCCTAAGTAGTGAACTATTTTTTCAAATAAAAGGTTCAATTGTAGTACTTATGGATTGAATCACAAGGAGCCAGAAAACCTAATAAATTTAATCAAAGTGATTAAGGTAGGTTGATTATGTTTAAATGTAAATAGCAAGTTGTGAGCACGGTAGTTGCTCGGTTAGTTTGATTGGATTTTTAACACTTAAATGAAATAGCTAGACTTAGGGTTTCTATTCAGGTAATCAGAATTATAATCCCACAGATGCTTAACAGTTGTATGCATGATATTATAGAGCTCAATCACTTGAGAACAAACCGATCGGCGTTCGCTTTCTAGGTTTGTGTATTGACCAGATCTAATGGTCTCAACAGTAGGTCGGACCAATTAAAAAGTGTCGATCGATGATTCTAGAGGAATATCGATCGATACACCTTTTGCACCGTCGATCGATTATTCTATAGGAATATCGATCGACGCGATCTTAGTCAAGCTTTACGCGCGGGCTGAATAATGCTCACTAGGCTTACTAGATCAGCTTTCGCCTTACTCTATCAATCCTAGCTCAATTAGGACGGATTCAGGGTGGATTCAAGTGTTAACTTGTGCCTACAACTCATAGGTCAAGGTTCTAGTTAGCTAAACTAGAAACATGCATTAATGACAATCCTATTGATGAATATCACAACTAGCAATCTATAGTTGGGGCTAATCCCTCATAACCTATTTGAACCCTGGACCTAACAGTAGAACTACTCAGACATAGCTAAGCAATTCATAGCAAACACTAAGGTATAAAAACTGCATAGATATATAATAGAAAATAATGGACTTCCAATCACAAATCTCTCTGGATCTTCTCTCCAGCTCTACAAAATCCTACAAAACCTTTTGCTGTGAAAAAAAACAAGAGAACAAGAAAACACACTTTGCCTCAAACACATTGGCAAACTATAAATATTAGGTTAAAAACTTGTCAGGGGCAATCTTGTAATTTGGTGAAATCTTGGGCTCTAAGTCGGCTGGAACCAAACGGCTTCTGCGCGCTTCACTGTCGATCGATGTCACAAGGCGTGCATCGATTGATTATTTCCTCTGAATGTCAACCTCTGGTCTTGCTCGATGGTCAGCTCAGATGTTCTCTACTTTTATCTCCAAAATGCTGCAAAATCATCACTTTCTTCCAAATTGCTCATGAACCTATAAATATACTAAATAGACTTTAAAACATAGTAATTAGTTATTAAAATGCTTATAAACCATGGTTAAAAGTGGGTAAAATCCATGACCTATCAACAAACACCAAATATTATCTATTCCAAGCCGTATGCTTACAAAATATATCTTTGACCGATAGTTCTTGGATTTTTAGAGTGGTTTGGAAATACATGTATGGACAAACCCAACTTATTGGAAAAAGAAACTAAAAGAGAAGAGAGTCCTCTTTGCATTAAGAAATAAAAGTGCTTGGTTAGGCAATAAAAATATGCTACGAAACTCTACTTGCCAGAATTTTGGATAGGACTGCAAGGATTTAACAGCCATGATTTGAGAGAATAAAGCATGATTAAAATTTTTAACAGAGCTGAAAGAGATAGAAGCAGTACAAAGAATATTTCATTCCTTTAAGATATCTTACATTCCACTAGGCTAAAATGCAATTGCTGAATATTTGTAAGTTAAAAATGCAAGATCTTTAGTAGAGAACATTGTCATGTTGGTTGTTTTATTCTGCTCTGGTTTCCTAAACCATTTATAATCTAAATAATAGAATTACCTTTCATTATTAAGAAAAAATAAGTTTATTTCCATTATATTACTAAAAACACACTAGTTTAATTGATTTTTTACACAATGTGTAGATGAATGTCAAAGAATGAAGGATCGACGAATTATTTCCCCCATCAGAACTATCATATAGCAACATAAATAGTCTTGTTCTATATGTTGGGAATAATTAATTAAGGGTGTCATTTCTCATGCCTAAGAGCAAGACGCCGACCTTCTTCTCCTACCTAGAATGATTTCTGGCTCACATGTCGGGTTCTCTTCCTACTTCTGGGTGAAATTAAAAACTTACACAAAAGGAAGATCTTTCCATATTTTATTATTTGGAAGGATCTAACTTAATTCTTCACTATTAGGACCTATAAAAGGGGTTCTCAAACCCTATAACAAGTGATCGACTATTCAAAACTTTGACTATGGAGGTAGGCGACTAGAGCTAGGATTTCGTTACCAATATGTTGTAGTTCTCGACTCATTTGATCAATAATAAACATTATTTGATCATTGACTCTTTCTCTTGTTACTTTCTTCATGTTTGCATGGAATCACGAAGAACCCTACTTAAAATTACTTTAACATTTGGGCGGTAAAAGGAGGGGAGTAATCAAGACTACACAAAGATGACATAAAGTGAGCATGTCTAGCAACGGGAAAAGCGCTTTTTCAACAGACCAAAACTTAATAATGTGATGCGAAAATCTACGTCATCAGATCAACCGTTAAATATTTATGAGTCATCGTCAATGTGGCAAAATTAAGTAAAACGACGTCGTTTTGATCAAAGAAAAAATAAAATTAAAATATGCTCTTGGAGAAGCTCGAACTCAGCAATGAAAGCCATTCAGCAAAGAACATTGACTACTAGACCAACAATAACATATGTTCTGCATTCTACAATGTATTTTATATACACACATTTATCCCATCGCTTCTTCCATGTTCATCGTCTCTTGGCCAATTCACCGTCGTCAACTGATTTGTTTTCCCTCGTTGTGTTTTTATCCAATTATTTTCTCTGTTCTCGTCCTGTACGTGTGTGACAGAGAGGTGTAAATAAAGTGAAAATTTTTCTTTTCCTCGAGGGTTTCAATCATTTAGAGTTTTCAAGTTGAGATTTTTGGCTGCGAAATTTCTGGATTTTCGTCTCTTTTTTCCTTTTTGTCAAAAGTTTGGTCCGTTCTTTTTTCATGACTGAAGTTTCATTAGAGATAGTTGGATGAGCTCTGAATATGCAATCCATAGTTCTAATTCCATTGTTGTGACCTCTGAAAAGATGGAAAAATTGAGTCTTTGAGAAAGAAGTCACGAGAAAAGAGAGTAAAATCCAAAATCTCCTCAGTATACAAGAGCTAATCGCTTATAATATACTGTTTATACAAGTATACCAAAAATGGCTGCTGGTCTAGTGGTCGCAGTTCTAGCTTGAATGAGTCCCTTTTAATAGGGTTCGGATCTCTCCAATATCATGTTTTATATTATTTTTTTGTCCAATCAAAACAACGTCGTTTTTTAAACTTTGCCACATGGACAATAACTCATCAATGTTTAACGGTTGACTAACTTGTGGTTAAGAAAAGTAGATTTTTGCATCACATTATTACGTTTGGGTACAAAATTTTTATATTTGTACAGTTGGGATATGAAACCGCATTTACTACTTATTCGGATATGAAAAGGCACGATCGAAATTGTTGGGATTGAAAAAAAAAACTTTTCCCGTCTAGCAACCTTCGGCCACCACTGTTGAAACTGATTTACGAGTTCAACTCACAACCATGCAAAAGCAAATCACTGAGATGCATACACCTCGAGAAAACAATGTCTCTACGAATAACCGTGTACTCCTATCGTAAGTCCAAACCTTGAAATATGGGATGGAAGGAATACTCAAAACAGTTGGAGCAAAGAGTGGAGAAGCTATCATAGCTCCAAGCCGAGAGGAAAACTCAGCCCTCAAAATTGTGGACAATAAACGATGCAGGTTCCAAACCTGCAATCAACCTATGCAGCCCTTAGAAGATCCGGCTGTGGGAGGCACCATGATTCGACGGGCTCCACCAATGAAATGGAGAATGGACGGACGGAACCATTACCACGGGCCTGTCCAGAAGAGAATTACCATTTAATATGTGTAAGCCTAAATCTGTGAGACGTAAAAAATACATATTACATTCCAACTAAATAGAGTGAATCTCACAAAAAAGCGATGATGATTCCAATACGAATATATATATATATAGATGCATGAAGCAGAAATGGCTTACCTTGTAAAGATCTTCTACAAGAAGTTTGAAGTACTCCAACCACTCATAAAAAAGCTTTCAAAAGTCGCTTCCCCTGGGCGGACATTCATTTTTCGGAAGAGATCACCCTGTTGAGATGCCAAAAAGTCCTCATTCCCAAATATGAGAATGTATAACGGAAATAGTGATCTAGACAACCACATGGCCCATTATTAACAAATACAGCTATCCAGATTTAGCTTCAGGAAGTGATACACTAAAACTAAACCTTTCCTACTGTCAAGTTAACAGTGGTAATTGTAGTATTTTAAGATTCAATCCAGAGGACCAGTCTACACTTTATTATTATGAGTTTTCAACTTAGCTAGAACTAATGGTGGGGTTTTGATTTAAGTAGTGACGTGCAAGTAAAGTAAATGATTGCAAAGAGTAAATTCAAATTAAAGAAAAGCCAGTCTAGGGTTTCTCATCGGGTGTTGATGCTAAACCAAACATTTATTCAAGCGCAATGCAACACAATCTACAACACGGATCACTCGAGTAGAACAGCCCAATGTCGTGATGCTGCTCCCTTTGCGGATCGACCTTGACACCTAAACTCTCGTTTGGATCAGGGATCGACTACAAACAATAGAGATCAAGTACGATAGGTTCACCGAGCACCCTAATATCTACTTTCGCTGACTAGGGATGCTCGGCTCATTCAATCAATATCAAGTTATCTACTACACGGTTAATGAGCAGGTTAAACCTAAGATCTAGCAGTAAGTGATCAGGTTAAAGCTAGCATTAAGAACAGAGATGAACAAAGACACAATATGATCGCGTATTTATGTTTAGCTTTTACGACCAACACCCTAGAACCTAGACAAGCTAGCCGACTACTCAGCTATTAAACAAGATGAACAAGACATAATAACTGAATGATACTGCATATAATACCAGAAAGAAATCAATAGGGTTCAGGATGATATTCTTGGTGAGAAGAGGAGCCGTCTCCTTTACAATAGCAAAATCCAATAATAAGTCTAGGTCTTCTTGCAAAACTAGTGTGAAAAGAAAATAAAGATATGGATGATTTTTTATATGGAGGCGCCACCGACTTCATAGGAGGGAGTAAGTGATTAGGGCAGGCAAATCTTTGAAAGACATGGAAACTTCCATAAATGTCGGGGAACAATCGGCTGGCTGCTCCTAGTGGGATCAACCGTCAGACTGCTCCGCATGATTGTTCCGCGGGGAAATGCTCCAATTCTTGCTCCTTTCTTCATGCTCCTTCCTTCAACTCTTTAGCCTACTCCGGACCTGAAATGACTCGAAAAGGACTGGACTAACTCGATAAAACATTGAAAACAAGTTAGAAAACATAAGTACAATGGTGCCAAAAACACCATATATCAGAAAGTCATCATGTGAAAGGATTTTGGTTCAACACTGACCGAGCCGTCTTTGAAATGGTACATCAACTTGCCTAATTGATTGATATGTTTCGTTGCAGCCCTAACCGACCAATTCGTAAGACAATTTTTGAGCAGCAAGAACCTAGAAAAGATGGCCTACGATCTCTTTACGAGATGCTACAACATCAAGCTGGATCACTGTGTAGCTATATAGCACAATTCGACTAAAAAAAATGTATCCATCCCGTAGATAACGCCTCGGCATGCTCCATGGCGCGAAATCTGTACAAGTAACTGATAAAGTATCAATGCATGACCATGAAAGATGTTTTGTCCCGAGCTTGGGCATATGTAATGTAGGATGAAGATTCTACATATCGACTCAAACATTCCCAAAAGAAAGAATTCTATGTGACAAAGAATGAGAAAAGCGACAAAGATAACCCTATCAAAAGCCTGGAAAAAGACATGAAGCATGAATCGTGGCATATACCACAACCAACATATATAAAAAGCCAAATCAAAGGAAGTGTCAACATGGCCAGACATCTCCAATATCTTCATCTCAAAATTTGAATCGGTCAATGTTCTGAGGTAGATGGACCCATAAGTCAAGTGGCCTCAAAAGATGAAAGAACCCAAAGAATTCTGAAATCCAAACCGGTGGTTCAAATTCTACAATGAACACAGTCATAAAATAGATGATTGCATCTCACTTAAGATAGAAGTCAATGAGCTACTAAATAAAGGATACCTCTGGAAATTTCTTTCCGACAAAGCACAAAATATTTTTAACAATAAAGAAGAGAAAAACAAACCGGTCAGAACTACTCATGCCTCCCTACCTAGGCATGATAGGTAATTAATGTAATATTTGGTGGCTCCAAAATAAGTGGCATCACGCATGCATCAGTCAAGAAAAGCACCATAAATGCCAAGAATATCCACGAAACGGGATCGCGAAACACATGCTCCTGGGAAATGACGAAATAACACTACAAGAAATATGTACATTCTTAGCACATGAAATATGTGCCAAGAATGCTACATATGTACCCCTCTACGAAAACATTATTTTGACGCTAAAAAATGCGAAGTTCTGATAGCAATACATGGATGATATTATTAACTTAACTATAACATTCGATTTACGCTATGATGTACCTATAATGACATTGATATAATGCTATAATTTGAAATAAAATAATTAAAAATTAATTTGATTATTTAATTAAAATTAATATATAGAAATTAAATCAAAAATTAAATATAATTAAAATTTTATTTTACTTATTAATTAAAATCAGCTTACAAATAAAATAAGTTTTACAAAACTAAACCAAAAATTAAAAAAATTAAGTAAACCAGAACAAATTAAACCAAACACTAATTAAACACACAGTAAACCAAAATCTAATTACCAAAACCTAAACCTAAGCCGCTGCCTTCCTCAAGCACCACCGCATCTGTTACGTCTTGCTTCCGTGGCTTGTGCTTCATGCCTCAGCCTCAAAACACCTTTCTCTGAACCGCATCTACCTCTGCCTTCGTTGTCTGGTTAGTCACTACCACCATCTCCGCCGCCTCGTCTTCTTCCTCTGTCATCTCCGCACCACCTCTGCTGCATCTTCTTCTTCCTTCTTCATGATGTCATCTCCTTTCACGCCTTCATCATCTCCACCGAACCAGAGGACGAGGCTTCACGGAGTAGGCGTCAGGGAGGAGAAGGAGCCATCCAGATAGGAGGAGAGGATGAGCGTATAGGAGTAATGTGTATTTGCAGATTGAAGTGGAGAAGAAAGACTTTGTGGTGGTGAGTTCTCAATGGAAAAGAGAGAAGAGATAAGAGTTGTCCAATGAGAAAAGAGAAAGAAATCACAAATGAATGTTTTTGAGCCATTGGATTAAAAATCAGTGGTCAAAAATAATAATCTTTCTTGTGCAAGATCAACCAATGAGAAGAGAGTACTGAGATCACAAAAGAATGTTTTTGGGCCTTTGGATTAAACCAATCAATCAATGGCCAAAATAATTCCATGTTTTTATGATTAATCAATAAAATAATTTACTTCATTTATTGTTGTTAATAATATCAGTTTTATAAATAATTTTTTTTTTATGTTTAATGTTTTATTATTACTAGTTATATATTTGAGATTAATTTTTTTTTAACAAAAGTAAAAGTTTATATTAAAATATGAGGTTTTAAATTTTAAAATATTATATTTGATGTTTTAAAAAAGAATATGTAGTTTAAAAATATATAAAAACAAAATTTATAATTTAAGATTGTGATTATGATTTAGAGTTTGGTGATTTAGTTTAAAAATAAAAGAAAATTTAAAGTTCAATGGTTACTTATGTTTAGAGTTTGGAGTTTGGGAATATGGTTCGTTTAAAGTTTAATGGTTACTTAAAGTTTAATGTGTATAAGTTTATGGTTTAGGGTTTAAGGTTTGAAAATAGTGGTAGGAGTTAGTTTTAGAATATAAAATTTATGTTTTGAAGTTTATAATTAATTAAATTTAGTGTTATGATTTAAGGTTTGGAGTATGGGGTTTGGGATTTAGAATGAAATTTGAGCATAAAATTTGAAAATTAGCTAGATTTGTAATTTATATGTAATTTATGTGTTAAGTTTGGTGTTTAAGTTGGAAATATTAGTTTAACTGAGTAGATTTATAATTTATGGTACATTACATATATATTTGGGGTTTGAGGAATAGGGTTTGTAGTTTAGATATAGGGTTTGGAATTTGATTTTTTTTTTTAATTTAGGAGTTATAAATATTAAAATGAAGTATTAAATATAAATGTTAAAACTTAGTTATAAAGTTAAAGTTATAAAACTAAAGAATTTTGGAAATTACAAATTATGTTTAGATATAAAAAGAGTTTATGATTTGGTATGTAGTTTAAGTTTAGAGTTTTGGTGTCCGAAATATAA
This sequence comes from Brassica oleracea var. oleracea, assembly GCF_000695525.1. Classification (NCBI taxonomy): domain Eukaryota; kingdom Viridiplantae; phylum Streptophyta; class Magnoliopsida; order Brassicales; family Brassicaceae; genus Brassica; species Brassica oleracea. The sequence continues at coordinate 16,539,306 of NC_027751.1, read as the reverse complement.
TGTTTGAAAATATTTTTTTTTTAGCGTAGAAAAATGCTATTATATGATTTTGATAGAATTATTGAAGTCGCTTAATTAATATATTTGGCACTTAAGTATAATTTTCTGCTAAGTATTGGCGGGATCAATAATTTTATCTTTCCGCTCATCTAATTTTCAAAATAACATTAATTAAGTGGTATTTTAAGTTTCGCTCTATCACATCGTTTATCTAATAATATTATAAAGTACCGGAATTTCAAACTCATCTAAGATAGCAGTTCAGTATAACGTGGTATAACAATGTGAACTTTTTTTTGTAGTGTAAGCTTCACATCAAAGGAGCATGAGAAAGTCATGGCTCCTCACCATGATATCCTGGTCGTGTCTCTCAAGGTGATAAATTGTCTGTACTACGAAACGAGAAGAAAGCAGTAGGAACAATAATCAAAAGAAGTCTTTTTATTGATCCTTAGAGTCAGGACTACAACAGTTGGTATATGATAGTCGATTTCTTGTTTTAGGATTTGTGTCTCCTCTACACAAGTTGTTTATAGTCGAAAACTAGGTTACATATTTTCATATTCTGAAATATGCAAGAATTTCTATTTAGTAGATTTTTTCTGTTTTATTTGGAGACACTAATGGAATATACCATATTAGAATACATAAACAAATCTTCTATATGTAAATATTTTTTTATATTTTATATTATTGTAATGCATATTATATTTTCATCATTTAACTTTCAAAACAACTACTTAACTAAAGTAAAATATTTTGAATTTATGATTTTACGTTATATATATATATATTTTTTTTGACGTCAAAAAGTCATTCTATTACGTTATATACTTATAGTAGGATGTAGAGACTAATAAATATGTGGACGGATCTTTACAATTGTATTAAAATTACTCTTTGTAAAATCAAATAGTAAAAATATTTGACATATCAAAATAAGAATTCAGCTTTATATACAAATTTAAATTTAAAAAAAAAATCTCATCTACAAATAAAGTAAAAAACACTAAAATGATTATTTAAATTTAAATTTTATGTTTTTAAGCACGAGTCACAATCTAATGTCATTATAAAAAAATGTTTTATACATTTAGATGAATGGAAAACCAAAATTGTTTATAAACATTAAAACGTTATTGTTTGTTACACGATTTTTTCGTAGATACAATAGATCACTGAATAGGTACGCCAAAAGAAAAGAAAAGAAAAGAAAAACTGTATTCTTGTTCGTGTGACTGCGGGTTTCATTGTAGTTACCGGAACCAGCTTTTAAGAAATCCATAGTAAATTAAATTATGGCGTGAGTACTTAACGAAAGTTACATACATATAATTAAACAAACGGTAGAGCAAAAGAAAAGTACATTTTTTCAAAAAAAAAGAAAAGAACTTGAGATTACCAAAAAAAAGAAAAGAAAAGTACTTGATTTTTTTGTATCTGCTAATACATTTTATTTGTTTTTATTCCACTATATTCATTTTCGATATGGTTTGTAAAAAGGAAAAAAAGCTCTTCAATAATCCATTGTTTTTATTTGTATATATATATTTGCACTTATTAGGGTAGCCTTAACTCAAGTATCTAGTCTTATATTGTGCTAAGAATACTAATCGAATAAAATTGTTACTATCTTTTGATTTGCACAAAATTGAAGAATTATCAGTCAACGTAAGAAGGCCTCTTGCATGTTAGAAACTGGTAACACTTGTTGAAAATACGTGACAATTACAGTTACAATTAAAATGGTGATTCTTCTTTGTCTTCCATCTAGACGCCACCTAGAGAAGAAAATAAGAGACGAAAAATATGTCAATCCAATGGTAGAATTGTATATAATAACATTCCAAAGAGTAGTGAACAAAAAAAAAAAGCGAACAAAAAAAAAAATACATTCCAAAGAGTAAAGAGCGATGAATAAGCCTTTTTCAGTCCAAAGTAAAAAAGTACGGGCGTTCAATCGAGATTTTGGTTTTGTTTTTTTCTAGTGAAGGTGATTAAGTTAATTCATTTAAGCAATATAAAGTTTTTCTTAAACATCATTCATTTATATATTTAAGCAATATAAAGTTATAGTGTTGTTCTCCGGCTAACTCTCTTTTGGTCACTGTTGCTTTTCTTGCAGGGTCTCAGCGTTTGCTTGGTACTTGGGCCATCTAGGATGAAATTGTTGTTTCTTACAATCTGTATAGCTTAGCTTTAGTCATAGTTTTGGAGCTGGATTAAACCTGTTTGTTGTTTAAGCGTCTTTTTTTATTCTTTTTGGGACATTTAGCCACCCAATTGCTTTATCAAGCAGAATGGGATTCAAGGTAGCTTGTATCAATTGCACATTGTTCATCAATGAAATTCACATTTTATCAAGTTATAGTTAATTTTTTTTTGAACTAAGTATTTCAGTTTTGTTTAGAATAATAGATCGTTTTATCCTGATTGAGAAGGAGAAATTTGACGTACCGTAATCTCTTGTTGTCTTGCATTTGAAGCATTCAACCCTGCTAGCGTAGTTATGAACCCCACAACCGACCCTTGGACAAACCCAATCGCCAGTTTTCCAGCCGGGAGGACAAGCCCCGGCATCATTCCCGTAAGCAACCATTTGAGCTCCGTAGTACTGATCTGTATACTCGACTTTGATCATTCCACATCGATAGCAACTTGTGCGGCTTGCGTAATTGTGACTCCCACAATTCAATGCACCACAATACCAATCACCAGCCAAAACCTCAGTCCTGTTGTACAAGTACGTTGACACATCTACCCCTCCAAACTTGGGGTATCCACATTTCTGGCATGCTTCTCTTTTTTTGAAGTTTGCGTGCTGACACGCCCCACATAGCCAGTCTCCTCCAGTCCAGCTCATCTTTCTATATATAAGTCTCTAAACACCTGAAAAGTTTACTTATAGTATTTAGCCAATATACTCAAAAAGTAAAATCTTATATATATGAAGGAGACTGGATTTAAAGAGAAGGCCGAACCTGAGAAGACACAAGAGACTAGTAAGCTAAAGGAAGTGGTGGAATTGGTTGTTTGAGGAACATGGCTTTATATAAGCATTATAATGAGAATGTATATTTAGGTAGATGCTGATTCCATCAACTTTCTCTGCAACATGAGGACATTGTAAAATAAGTTAAACTAAGAAATTAACACGGATGAATTAGCCTTGTGATGTGGCGAGGTGGTCAACCAAATACATGGTAGTGTTCGGTCGACTCGGATTCGAGTTGTCCAACTGCGGTTTCGATTATAGTTGGCCAGTATGCCTTTAATAGCAAGAATTCTCAAGCTTCACAGGCTCCGGCTATTATTTTGAGCGTCGGCGAAAGATCCCGTATATTCATATATATTAATTAAAAGCTTAAGAAAATATCATAATTTTGAATTGTTTGTAATTTAATTTTCAAATGTATCAACTAAAGTTTCTGGATGATCCAGTCATATTGGGTTTGTGGCACCATTATCATGTCCATGGGATTAGGAAAATATTTTTACGTTTCTACATTCAAACATTACGGTCGAGAAGACATCGGATGCCAATTTAAATAAAAAAGTTGAAACTCTATTTCACGTGAAGGAAAAGAACGTTGATAGATAAATTAGGAGGGAAATAACGGAAGCACCATTGAGGGCTTAAAGTGATTCTCAATTGCATTATTGTGGGTAAAAGAGAAGATGATGAAGGGGTATTATTCTTTTCTGTTGCCCCCCAATAACCATTTGTTCCAATTCTACCCTTCATTCGTGTCCCTCCATAATGGATTTCGACATCTTATATATTATCCGTTTCGTTTTATTATGTTGTGAATTACAATATATATAAACGATATATGGATGTTTAAGTTAAACTTTTTGACCAAAGAAAAAATGTTAAGTTATGCCGTGAACATTTTACCATTTACATGAAAACCCCAAACGAGGAGAAAATTGGCACTCATTCATATCTCAAAGTCCAAAGATCATTTACCCATCACATAAAACATACATTAAAAGTAACTAGGAAAATTTTAATAACAAAAAGTCTTTTTTTTATAAGAATGAGATCGACCTACTGAATTTTATTACCGGTTCGAATGTAAATACAAAAGCTACGATTAACACATGATACAACAGAAAATATCTCTACAAAAAGATATATTTTACCAGATTTTTTTAAATGTAACCTACAAAGATCTTTTTAAACAAAACAATCAAATACACGATCTTAGAATCTCTCACCTAGCCTTTTGTGTTTTCACTCATATTATAAACTATGATAACCCACTTATGTCAAGAATACAATTGCAAGTGATAAGCCTAATACGCAGCTAAAGACCCTCATGGTAGCAAGTCGAGTAATTCTCATTGAGTTTTCTTCTCTAAAAAAAATCTTCAACAACTTTGTCTCCAAGTAACATCTAGGTCAGCTTCAGATAGGGTCCAACTTCGGTTTCCAAGTCAACGGCTCATCAGATACATCTCAATCATTCCATTTGTCAAACTTGATGTAGCTGTAAATCCTGCACTTCTAACTAGTCCAAGTTGTTCGTCAGATCTTTGCATCTTTAACCTTCCCTTTCTAGCTTTGAATACTCCTTAAATACATGCATAGATCTGCTTGCTAAACACATAAAACTCTTTTGTTTTTTTGGTAATCAATTATCCCTCTTTTTAATTCTAAAATATTATGTTTGTCACTTTCTTTTAATTACATGGGCAATATTATACATTGCCTCTGGAAATGCCTATTATTTTTTTTACCATAAATGATGTGTACAATATCTTGTTAACAAGGATAAAGGAACATTCAAGAAAAGAAGAACAAAGTTTGTTATCCAAAAAAGATAGATGAGACTCCCCCGGGTGTACTCTTCTCTTGCATAGGGCCATATGGGACAGCCATAACGCGACCAGTATTAAAGTGTTACAGAACTATATATACTAAATTCAGTTAGAATTTATTCTTTATTATAATGCCGATTTATTCTTCTCTCACTTTTATTCTTTTTCTTCAATTATTCAAAAGCGATTAAATAAATACCAATCAATGTTCACTTACGCATGTCTAAGTTCATTCTTCCCTACATGAACCGGTTCAAATTAAGTTCAAATAGCTGTTACCATTTCGAGCATGAATTCTCTACGTTATCCTAAAATGTCCGATTTTAAATTCTTGGTGTCGGCTACTTCAACATTCACATGGCCTTCTCAAATTGGAAATCGGAAAGACTAAAAGTCTTAATGGCAACATGCTGAACAACTGTAATGCGGTGTTGTTATGATGTGGTGTTGTTTGTAAACCTAAACATTAATAAATTTATTTATTATATTTTTATAGCAAATTTTCCAAAACAATTTAAAATAAGTTTTTTACTAAAAGTACACATAAAATGAGTAAACGGAAATTTATCAAAGAAATAAAAGATCCTTCTATCTTTACTTTATAAATATAAATATATATTTAAGCAAATAAAATTGGAAAGAAGAAGTTTCAGTTCAATTTTTTTTTTTTTTTTTTTTCAAAATTTTATTTTGAAATCCAAAAATTATAATTTGAAATTATTTTTTTAAAATTATTATTTTAAATTTTAAATATTACTATATTTTTTAAAAAATCCTAAACCCCACTTGTTTAGTGGAATTTTATTTTTTGTCATTTTATCTTTTTTTGTGCTATATTTATGATGAAAAAAAATTTAGTACTATCTTACGGAACTTCTCTACATTTTATAATTCATTTTCCTAATACGTCATAATAGTGTATTTTAAACAATAATTATTTTCTTTTCGTATTTTCCGTATATTCATGGTGTATAGAAAATTGTGAAAATATCATATATCCAACTTCTTTATTAAGATTCTGTTACGTAGTTTTTTTCCTTTGCTTAACAATTCTGTTACGTAGTTTTTTTTTGATAAAATTTCTGTTACGTAGTTTTAGGCTGGAAAACATACCTCTCCTTGTCTGAAAACATTCTTCTTCCTCCCAAACATTAAAAATACACAATTGTCATGAGAACTCATTCATTAGCCCAAGATCACATGGTCATCCATTGAAATATTACATTGGTTAAACGTACTAAGTATTTGGTTGTAACAATCCGATAGCTTTAGTTTGTTTCCTCGATAGTCAAATCAATTAAAAACAACGTTTTGCATCTTTTACCAAAAAAAAAAAAAAAACAACGTTTTGCATCTGTTTTTCAAAAGACACAGTATTAGATCACTGTCATAGTAACGTATCCGAGCAAGGTTACTTTAAGGAGGGAATGTTAACTAAAGCAAATTGGGTTGCGGCGAGATGAAGCTGTGTGTGCTTCTTCACTCAGTTGTTCTTTGTTCTTTTTATATATGTTTCTTGGAAGAGAAGCAAGCTTACATTTTTGTATAATAAATTGACAATTTTGAGATGACAAGCCAAGTGGAATCCTTAACCAGTGAGTATGACCCGCGTACAAAGGATTTGATTCTTGTGAGTTTATATATCTATTTTTGTAAGGAAGTTAATAGTCTATTTTGTTATACATATTATACAAACGGGGTAGATATCAATGTTTGATTAATAAAACGAGGTTGATGAAATAAGACAGAAAGACGTTATATGCCTTGAGCCAATATCTCATTGTGTATGGGACCATCCTTTGATAATAATACCACGATGAAAGCATAAATCATCCTTCTAAGTTAGTTCGGTTGACAAAAACAAAGTACAGTTAGTTCGGAAATTTCTTTTGATGAAATCTAAGCTAGAACAAAATATAGTAGTTATTTGTTCGACGTCTTAATTTGGTCTTGTAACGTTTTGAGTTTCATTCGTGTTTAATAAACAGAAAAGAGAGTAAATAAAGTTCAAGTTTATAGAGAAAAGGGAAGATTCTAGCGTGTTGACACCGAGGGGATTCGATAAGAAAGAATCAAAATTAATACACACAAGATGTGTCACAAATTGCATATATTCCCGATGGACTAAGTATTACATCAATCTCCTCAACAAGTGTACATTGGTCGTGACTTTTTCCTTAGATTTTTTGGGGGTTTTTACATAGACAATGCAGCGTAAGGTATAGTAGAACTGTTTATATTACATATACAATTGATGTGAATATTCCTTCTCTATGACTCTATGCTACTTTATTTCTGTTGAATATTCATTTTTGAAATAATAATAACTAGGTTAAAACATGCGCTTTATATTTTATGCAATCTGAGATATTCCAAAAAATATTATTATGTATAAAAGATATCTTATATTCGTGTGTATTCTTTTTTTATGTAATAAAATGAAACTTGTTGGACCAACAACAAAACTGATTCCAACTGATGGACCATAATACAACAAAAAAACTTAGTTATTCAACAAAACTAACTCGAACATGATGATTCATATAAACAAAGCTTGTATGGAGGTTTCTATAATCAATACAATTAAATTGCTAGTTCTAGGTCTAAGTGTATGGATCAGAACACAATGGTACAATTTAGGGTTTTGTCAGTATGCTGAGAACAACATGGATCGAGAAAAGAGATGAAGCTATCGGAGTTGTCGATTCGTTCATGGTTAGATTGACACCGGTGTTAGAACTATCCGCCTAGGAGTGCTTATGCACTAACACACATGAGATTAAAATTAGGTGTCTATTGATCTCAAAGGAATGCGTGATTCTTATGCGCTTGAAAGTTGAGGAAGCATGACAAAGATTATTTCAACCATGACTTAGAGTTGGAAGTGGTAAGTATTCTCTTACAGGTTTGGTTGATGTATCTATATGGAGAAAAAGTTCAGGTCTTCATGGAACATAGGAGCGTTAGGAATACTTCCACTCAGCCGGAATTGAATCTAAGAGAAAGAAAATGGATGGAAATGGTCACAAGCTAAGATTTAGAGATAGCCTACCATCTGGCTAACTTAGTGGTGGATACGTTTAGTCACATGAAAACAAGTGTCTTGGTAGAGAAGGAAGCAGAAGCATTGATTGCAATGCTTTGAATGTTGCAAGTGAAAGTGTTGACATGTGAGACGGTTGATATAGGCGAGGAAGCGGCTGGTCAAGCTGATTTGCTGTTTTGGATCAGAGTGGTCCAAGGAGACAATAATGTGTTAGTTAAGATGATTGAAGATGATGTTGTAGGGTACTGAAAACCAATAATGATATGACTATTTCAGTGGACTAGTGTGTGTCCCAAAGGATAACGAGTTTAAAATATGGTAATGAAAGAAGCAAATCATTCTAAGTTCACCTACAACTAAGGGCGACATGTATGTACTATGACCTTAAGCGATACTACTATTGATCGGGGATGAAAATGTATTTTGTGGAATGAGTGGTTAAGAGTCCGATATATTAACTGGTAAAGGTAAAGTATCAAGTGCCAAGTGGGTCGATGTTAAGTTACCAATGCCCGAGTGAAATTGAAATATGATCACGATAGATTTTTGTGAACAGGCTACCAAAGATAAAAAATCTTCATGATTCACTATGGCTTATAGTAGACTGTTTGACTAATAATGCACATTTCCATGCAATTCAAAAGGGAAATGTGGTAGATAAGTGAGTTTAGCAAGACATGAGCAAGATGGTGAGACTTCATTGGATTTATGTTAGCACCATATCAGATCGACATGAACAATTCTCTTTGAATTTCTTGATTGCATTTTGAAAAATATTGAGCACTCTGGTGCATTTGAGTAAGACTTATCATCTAAGGATGTACTGATCGTATGAGCGGAGAAGTTAGAGGATATGTTTCAGCCTTGTGTTTTGGATTTTGGATACAATTTGGAAGAACCATTTGCGATTGGTACATGAACAATTTCAACTCAAATATTAATTTGTCCACGTCAAGCCCATTATGTTGGATTAACCTGGGGAGGAACAAAATGTTCAGCTCGAAGTGATAAAGAGAAAATGAAATGGAGGAAACTCAAGATCGACAAAAGGTTATGTGGATAAAATGAGAGAGAAGTTAAGGTCCAAGATAAGGTGTAGCAAAAAAGAGTTAATGTACAAAAATATGGACTTGGCTGTAAAGATGGATACGATGCAATAAAGGTACATTGAGCAGTACATGATCATTGGACTGACTAGCACAATGACTTATCATATGGACTTGTTTAAGGAGTTCATTCATCCTATGATATGTTCCACATGTTTCTATTAAGGAAAATTGTAAAGGATCTAGTGTCGATTGTTCCACTATTACATGAGGACTTGAGGTCAGATTTGTCAGCTCATTGACTACTTATCCATGTTTAAGGCTTCTAGTTAATAGAGTATCAAGGAAACAAGATACTTTGGTAAAAGAATAATGTGGGGACAAGATCAGATTCGAAAAAATATAGAAAAGTATATGCAAACAAGATGAAAGCTGCATATAATGAGTTGTTCCAATTGCAATGTGTTCAACCATTGGTTGATGCGGATTCTATGACGAATTCATTTTAAATGGGAGAGAGCTGTAGCGATCCGTTCCCGGATTATTTTGATTTTATAGAAAAAATGGATCAAGAGAGGTTTTCCTGGAAAAAGTTTATTTTTCTAACTGTGGAAACACTTGAAGTCGTGAAGGTTGGATTTAACAATATGGATTTTCAACTAAATATTGAATGTTCCTTTAACACTTGAAACACCATTGGCTCCGGCTGGGTGACGTTAAACTGATCATGGAACAATCGAGGTCTAAGTAACGAAAGAACAAAACCGCATAGCCAATTAATAAAAGTTTGGCGTGTTCCAAGTAAGACAAGTTTTACTAGCTATCATTGTGGGATTATACAAAAAGACTGTCAGGTCTGCATGAATCAACTAAAGAGAGTATCATAGAGAATGAGTTAGAAAACTGGCAGCCAAGTCTGAAAATCCTATAAAAGCGAGCTTGAGTTCTCATTTCTCTCAGAGACAAGACTTAGAGATAATTCAGAGCATGAACGAGTTGATTGAGAACAAAATTCGAGAAGAATCACCAAACAAGGAGGAGAAAATGAGTTTTTTTTCCGCATGAAAACATTTTCAGAGCCTTCAAATTTGTGAGATTCAGCTAAGGTGTGGACATGATTTGTGGCAACTGATAGTTTATGTTTTAGCGAGTTTTGATCTTTCTATTCGATTTTATGCGGTTAAGTAAGTTGTTTATGAAAAATTCGTTATTTGTTCTTTGAATGTAACTTTTCAAGGATTGAAGAATGTTTTTCACATTCTTTGGATTATGCATGATAGATTGTATGTAATAAACTTATGTTTAAGTTGATATGCTTATAACATAAAATTGATGATAATTAGAAATGGCATGCTAAAAATGGTTACAGAAGTGGAACTAAATAAGGAAAATACATAATTGGACGAACCAGGATAAATAATGAAAGTATGTTTTGGTTTTGGGCTGTAATTGATATTATGATTGAGTTTTGGTTTCGGGCAGTGTATGTTGTCTTTGGTTGTGATGAATCTTCAGGTCGTAGGTTGACTTTTATCGCAGGTGGGCTATGGGCCCTGACAGATTTTCAGGACGTAGGTTTCTACATGCACAGAGGTTGTTACGTGCATATGTTGGTTTCAGCCGTGATAGACCTTGGGGTCTTAAGTAACCTTCGGTCACGACTGTTGAAATGACTGTGGTCAATAAGTAGTACCACAATATCTAAGAAATGAAATTATAAGAAAACAAACTGTTAGGTTGTTTGAACGGAATATGTAAATATGAGTATATTAATTATCATGTTGTATGTGGGTGGTTTTGAACTTCCTCAGTGAAATGCTTTCTTTTGTGAAATTAGCAAATATTGATTACTTGAACTGGAGATATTCATTTTACGCTAACAAAAGTTGTATATATCATAAGTATATACAAAACATAAAACCAATCTATGATTAATCTTAGTGTAATTTTCAGACTTATCATAATTTGAAATGGATTATGCCTAAAGTAATTTTTTTAAAACAAAAATAATTAATTGAAATTATAACTGCAATTCATATTAAAATTAGAATATAATTATGTTACAACTTTTTGTTGTTAAAAGGGATATTATTACGATTATGCTGCATTTTAACCCCCCAACTTCTACTCCGTTAGCACGCAGAACCCTCCGTTTAAGGTGTCGTGATTTATAGGCAGAAACCGTTAACACATAACGATGCGTTTTATTTAAGAGAGTAAACAACAAGTCTTTCACCCCAGTCACACATAGAGAGTAAGAAGATCAATTTCATCTATGTTCGATGTCGACTGGTCATTATTTTTGACATTATTTTACAGGGTGAAGATTTTTATTGTGTGAGTGAAAGAGTGTAAGATCGATGGATATGGCACCAAGAATACCTAGAAACTGCCAATGTGAAGCTACGAATATTGTGTTTACATCATCAACAAGTCGCAATCTAGGACAGAAATTTTATCGTTGTGGTCCAAACCATCTCTTTAAGTGGGTTGACGAAGCATAACTTGAAGAATTTGATGTTTTAGCCAACAAACAAGCAATGATGTTAAATGATTTGGCAAAGATAAAGCAAGACTTTGTTGAACGATATTGATATCTTGTGAATTTGCATGATTTTAACTACCATTTAGTGTATATATTAATCAGTTAGAGTAGCTTTTAGACACCATTAGGTTGCATTTGCATTCATGAGTCATTATTAGGTGTTGGAGTTACCAATTGGAGGTTTTGGAGAGCATTATGGAGTAAAAGAGGTCAAGAATGAGCCAAGTCAAACAGAATATGATCCAAAGGGCCGTAGCAGGATGAGGTGGTCTCTACGATCACCACAATGTACACAGCGAGTTAAGACAACGACTTGATGACACCGCTAGTCACAGGAAATCATCGCACCAATTCCATGAAGCTCAAAGTGTTACAGCGGGGTGACGTAGCAGCTTGCAATGGTGGCTGTGATCATCACGACTTCAGCAGCGGGCAGACAGAGCTGCATCATCAGGCCGCTAGAGACATGACACATTGTATCAGTCCCACGAAGCTTTGAAGTCTTGCAGCGGCCAGTTCACAGCGATAGCACGAGGCCGCTGTAATCACAACGAAGCTGGCAGCGGGTTTATACACCGGCCGTATGAAGTCGCCAGTTTGTCACTCCAGTTCCACGAGCTTGAAGTGTTGCAGTGGGGTTTTGCCAGCGGGCTGAAGAAGCCGCTGCAGATGAAACGAAGACAGTAGCGAGGAGACACAACGACTTCATGAGACCGCTAGGAGCAGAGCAAGCGCAGCGACCAAGCATAGCAAGATGAATAGGCCGCTGTCGGCACCAAAGTTTGTTTTTTATTATGTTTGACCCAATATTCTTGGGCTGGCCCAGATTTTTTTAAGGGACCTATAAATGCTCTTTTAGACCAAAAAGTTGGACTTATCTTGTTTTCTATTTTAACACAAACCTATTTTGGTGAAAGATTCAATCTTTATATTCTCTTCATCTTTATATCTTGTGTTTGTTGGATTATCTTGATCACTAATCATGATTAACCTTCAATTATTATTGATTCTTGGTTTTATTATGTATATTTGTGAGTACTTTTTGGATTGATGGGTTAGGATGATTAGAGTGATTAAGTGAAGATCTAGAATGTTTAGTGTTAGTTTTATCTATTTCCTTGCATGTTGAGTGCTCTTAATGCTAGTATACACTACATGAAATGTGGGTATTAATAGTGTCGTTAAACGCTATTAGTTTGTTTTAATAGCGTTCCCTAAAACACTCTGACAGCGCCCGTTATCATAGGTCCGAACCTTTTTGATAGCGGATCTGTTGTATGCTATAGTTAAGTAAACGATGATAGCGTTATTATCTATACAATTGTTAATAGTTATAATAACGAGATATAAATGTTATTCAAACTCATCAATCTGATTTTACCTATAGCAGTTTGTTATACATAGATAGCAAATGTTTCATGTTATTAAATTGTTTTAAATCATCCAAATATTTAATTAAATATAGTTACAAATGGATTTTATTTTTAAATTATTACTTATTTTGAATATTTGTAATAAAAACAATAAATCATATTATAAAAACTAACAAATCTTCAAATGTTTAAAAACCCATAATACATTTCCTTGTTTACACAAACAATCAACACCTATCAAACATACTATCAATCTACCACTAACAATCCTTCACGATCATCCCTAACATAAAAACTATCATCATCAGAAGCTTCACCACCCAGATCATCGACTTCTTGGACAGGCAAAGGTGCAACACCTAAATCTTCTTATGTTTCCAACTCATGATAGCCTCTAGGTGGTGCTCTCATAACAGTGTACCAATTAGAATTATCATCTTCCGTAGAGTAGAAAACCTGTTTTGCTTGAGAAGACAGAATGAACGAATCTTTCAAATAAGCTGCTTGGTTCATATGAAGTTTAACAAGAGTGAAGCCATCTTCTTCCTTCACACCATGCCCTGTGTTCGCCCAATTGCATCTAAACAGCGGTACTTTGAACATTTGATAGTCCAAAAGTAAAATCTCCTTTATCACTCCATAATATGTAAGCATATCAGCAACTTGTCTCATATCTCGAACACTTGATCTACACATGCTAAATGCTTCATAAGTTACTCCACTGTTTTGAGTCTTCCGCTTAACCGCATCCGTATGAAACCGCTGGCCCTTGATGATAAATCCTTTATGTGCTAAGGCAACATTTATTGGTCCAAATGCCAACCACCTTATCTCTTTTGATAACTATTTGTTGAGTCTGAATAAATCTGCCGCATGAAATTAGAACATGATCATCAAGCTAAAGTACTAAATTGATTATCACAACATAATCATGAAGCTAACAATATATACCAAGACAACCAGTCATCAAGCTACAAGCTAAACAATACTCATCAAAATATTAAAATCTGGACATGTTCATCAATCTAACAAGCTGTATAAAATAATAATCAAGAAAAATAGTTGGAGTTGGAAACTTTTTTTTTACCCCTTGTGTAAACTGCTCAGTATGGTGTTCCCACCTTAAAGTTTCATTTCTAGCACATCGAGCATCATTAGCTTGTAATTCTTCCAAATGCATCCTGATTTTACATTAAACAACAGTTTAGAAAAAAGAAATTATAATTACAAGTAGATGAAATAGAAAGAATAACCTCTTACTCAACAAAGGGATCCATAGATGCCATGTTCATTAGCACATAGCGATGAGCAATATCTGTATCTTTATCTGTAAGGGTAACCTCTACTCCCTTTCTGCAGAGGTCGACCTTCAACCACGATTTTATCAGCCTCAATATCTTCATTACGATTAACTGCTTCTTGAACTGGTACTGAATGTTCAAGGAACTCTAAACAAAATGCAACGCATTCTCCAGCTAAATACCACTCAGCCATACATGCTTTTGGCCTTGCATAATTCTTAACAAAAGCCTTTAGTGTTTTCATGTACCTATAACTCAATTAAGAAATATTAATATTAGTTTCCACATCATTGTCGGAAGCACATAAATTGAAGCAAATAAGTACATAAAACCTTTCAAATGGATACATCCAGTGGAAGTGAACTGGTCCTCGCAAGCGTGTCTCTTTTGATAGATGTATTGAAAGGTGGAACATGATATCAAAAAGGGATGGATGGAAGAAGCGCTCCATTTGACACATTGTTTCCACGAACTCTTTCTCCATTGATATAAGTTTCTTTGGGTCAATGATGCGTTGACACAACCTGTTGAAATAACTGTATAGTCTGTTAATGGCAATTCTAGGACCCCTATGTAACAACCCTCTTAATGCAGCTGGTAACAAATTCTGTACTAGCACGTGATGATCATGCGACTTTAAACTACCTATATTTGAACCATCTCATCATCTTCCAACTTTGATCTTTTTCTTTTACTTTCCTTATCTAGAGGTCTTCCAAAATCATTCCTAAAAGCTTGTAGTGTCTCATATATTTCAGCGCGAGTTTGTATCCTATTGGAATTCCCTTCCTGAACAGTGTTGTCAAACCAAGCTTTTTTATATCTGTAACGATGATCAGGTGGTAGTCTCTTTATATTTTACATGTAGACAAACTTACGGCTGAACTTAAGCCACCTAGAAGGTGTATCCATTCCACATACATTACAGGCTTGTTTCCCCTTCACTTTACATCCAAAAAATGTTCCTAAGCCTGGATAGTGTTGGGGTCGAAAACGGTTGCAACGAAGTTAACGTCAAAAACCCCGAAAAAGAAAACGTAGAAACCTTCTTCGACAAATACTTCTTCGAAATAGATTCTTCTTTACGAAAAGCTTTGCGGAAGAAACACGAGTCATCGGACAAGAGCTCGAAGAGGGTCGCTACGCAGAAACCGAACACATGTTCCGCTCGGTCGCTACGTAGCGACCGAGCTCGAGCCAAAGCTCGGTCGCTACGTAGCAACTGGGCTCGAGCCAAAGCTCAGTCACAACGTAGCGACCGAGCTCGAGCCAAAGTTCGGTCGCTACGTAGCGACCAGCATTCGTCCCGCTCGGTCGCTACGTAGCGACCGAGC
>NC_027751.1:16522080-16522748 GCF_000695525.1 Brassica oleracea var. oleracea | reverse complement strand
GAAATACCCTAGCCCACTACTGGGACTTTCGGGAGAAACAACCATGGCCTACGGGTCGATTAATCTCGCAGTCAAAGCCGGAACCGTGACAAGAGTCACAGAGTTTCTAGTTGTTGACCGTCCTGCATCTTACAACGTTATCATGGGAACACCATGGTTGAACGCCATGCGTGCCATCCCATCAACATACCATCTTTTCCTCAAGTTTCCAACCCCTAACGGAATCGAGGTAATATGGGGAAACCCAAGAGTATCACAGGTGTGTTACGCCGCAGAACAAAAACGAAAAAGACCAGACCTCGAGACCACTCCTAGAAAAACGGAGAAAAAGGTCTCCGACCAAGGTTCGCGAAGTCAAGATTCGACTGAACTCTTCTGGCAGTCTCGTAACATCACTGCCCTAGAGGAAAAACGTGAACCAACTTGCGAACCTGTTGTCACAGTCTGTCTCGATGAAGCATCTCCGGAATGATGCGTCGAGATCAGAGCCAATCTCCGCGATCCTTTGACGACATAGCTCGTAACCTGTCTAAAAAAGAACCTCAATACTTTCGCATGGGCCGCGGAAGATATGCCAGGGATTGACATTAACATAACGTGTCACGAATTAAATATCGATCTGACTTTCAAACCCGTCAAACAAAAAAGGCGGAAGCTAGGACCTGAAC
>NC_027751.1:16521581-16521954 GCF_000695525.1 Brassica oleracea var. oleracea | reverse complement strand
CGAGTTTGCGTGGATTTTACCGACCTAAACAAGGCCTGTCCAAAAGATAGTTTCCCCCTGCCACACATCGATCGATTGGTAGAAGCAACGGCAGGAAACGAACTTTGTCTTTCATGGACGCCTTCTCAGGTTACAACCAAATTATGATGAACCCTAAAAATCGCGAAAAGACTGCGTTCATTACCGATCGCGGAACCTATTGCTACAGGGTAACCTATTGCTACAGGGTAATGCCCTTCGGCCTCAAAAACGTGGGCGAAACTTACCAGCGACTCGTGAACCGTATGTTCTCTCAACAACTCGGTAAAACGATGGAGGTTTATATCGACGACATGCTCGTCAAATCCCTCCAAGCAAAGGATCATGTATCACA
>NC_027751.1:16519978-16521343 GCF_000695525.1 Brassica oleracea var. oleracea | reverse complement strand
TTTCGCGTTCAACAGACAAGTGCCTGCCTTTCTTTGATGTCTTACAGGGAAATAAAAAATTCGAATGGTCGGAAGAAAACGCTTTCCAACAGCTGAAGCGGTATTTGGCTTCCCCCCCAATCCTCGCAAAACCAGCGGAGGGGGAGCCTTTGTTCTTGTACATCGCTGTATCAGCAACAGCTGTGAGCGGCGTGCTAATCAAGGAAGAACGCGGCAAACAGAAACCTATTTTCTATATAAGCAAAACCTTGCTGGATGCCGAATCTAGATACCCGCTAATGGAAAAAATAAGCATGCGCGGTCGTAACATTGGCCCCAAAACTAAGACCATAATTCCAATCCCACACGATCGTCGTCCTCACGACTTTTCCCCTACGAACGATCCTGCATAGCCCGAGTCAATCGGGCCGATTAGCCAAATGGGCGGGAGAACTGAGCGAATACGATATCGAGTACCGACCGAGAACAAGCGCAAAGTCACAAGTGCTTGCGGACTTCTTGGTCGAATTACCGACAGAGACCATAACCAACGAGGAACCAAATTGCACTTGGCTCCTTCACGTCGACAGAACCTCGTCCAAGCAGGGATCAGGCGTCGGAATTCGCCTCACATATCCAACGAGCGAGATCTTAGAGCAATCATTTAGGCTGGAATTCCACGCCTCAAACAACGAAGCCGAATACGAAAAACTCGTCGCAGGACTGCGTTTGGCTCACGGCTTGGAGATACAAAATATCCACGCTTACTGCGATTCCCAGTTAGTGGTAAGTTGGTACAGCGGAGAGTATGAAGCCAGGGACGAACGGATGGATGCATACCTCAAATTGGTCCGAAAACTAGCTAAAAAATTTGACTGTTTTGCCCTTACGCGAATTCTCCGTTCTGAAAACATCCAGGCAGATGCTCTCGCGGCCTTAGCATCACGTTCTGATCCAGGACTTATAAGGGTAATTTCGGTAGAGTTCATCGAACACCCGAGCATTGGACCACCAATCGTCGTCAACCTCATAGAAGGTCAAGATGACGAAGAAGAAGAAGTTACAATACAACCGCAATCAGAGCAATCTGATTACGGCTGCGATACCCCATGGCGGCAGAAAATTCGAGACTACATTATCGACAGACGCCTGCCCGCAAAGTCTGAACACAGGCCGCGCGCTACGTAACAGTAGACGGTGAAATTTACAAATGGAGATTCTCCGGACCACTCATGACGTGCCTAGAAGGGGAAGAAGCAAAAAATAGTGATGGAAGAAGTACATTCTGGGTCCTGCGGCAATCATTCCGGTGGAAGATCACTGGCAGTGAAAATCAAACGCCATGGATACTACTGGCCAACGATGATCGGAGATTGCGAGAAGTTC
>NC_027751.1:16519743-16519858 GCF_000695525.1 Brassica oleracea var. oleracea | reverse complement strand
AATAATTCAGAGCAAAATCGTTTCCTTTTAGTCCTCACCGATTTCTTTTCAAAATGGGTAGAGCCAGATTCGTACGCAAGTATAAAAGATGTCCAAGTCGAAAGTTTCGTATGGA
>NC_027751.1:16516300-16519697 GCF_000695525.1 Brassica oleracea var. oleracea | reverse complement strand
GGATCTCAGTTTATCTCCACCCGGTTCGAGGCGTTCTGCGAAAAATGGAAGATACGACTTAACAAGTTGACGCCCAGGTATCCGCAGTGTAACGGACAAGCTTAAACGATTAATAAAACCATTCTCGAGACTGAAAAAACGCTTAGAGGCCAAAAAAGGCAGGTGGGCCGAAGAACTCGAGGGAGTCCTCTGGTCCCACCGTACCACCCCGAGGCGAGCAACAGGAGAAACCCCTTTCGCTCTGGTGTACGGAACGGAATGCATGATTCCCGCAGAAGTAGAATTCCCCGGTGTTCGAAGAAGATTACTTCCCAAACGAGAGGAGCTCAACAACGCAATGCTCCTCGACAATCTAGATCTCATTAACGAGAGCCGAGATCGAGCGCTCATCCGAATCCAAAATTACCAACACCCAGCCACAAAATACTACAATTCCAACGTACGGAATCACAGATTTAATCAGGGAGATCTAGTCCTTCGCAAAGTCTTCCAAAACACCACTGAACGAAACGCGGGAAAACTCGGAGCAAACTTGGAAGGACCCTATAAAATCGAAAAAGTCGTCGGACCGAGCTCCTACGAAATAGCCAACATGCAAGGCATAAAAATTCCAAGGACCTGGAACGCGATGCATCTCAAAGAATACTAGCACTAACCAACTCACAATCACCGAACTACGAGACGGCTTGATCTCCATAAGGAGTACGTTGGCAGTTTGTCGAAAGGCAAATTCAGCTGTCCCCCTTAATCAAAAAGGAGGGGAGTGGATACGTATACTTGTATACTCTCAAACTCGAAAACATCCGACCACGCCTTTGATGTTTCCGACATATCTTAACCACGCAAATTAGGTTTTATCTGCGAAACAATTTCGATATTCAAAAATAAATCAGCCGTTAGGGAGAAGCAGCCTTTGGTATCACGAGACGTCGCGAGAGATGCCTCGAGGGTTACTTCTTCCGAACGACGAAGACGGACACTGCGTTAAGAAATGATGAACATTTTAGCACATATCTTGCGCAAAAACTCTAAACGCCGCCAAGTTCGGTGCTGATCACATCGAACTCTTGAACGTCCTAAACAGACTTAGCCATCTCACGAAGATGACTCTCGTACATCCGACACAAGGATAATAGCGCTATAAAAGAAACCCGAAATTTTGGTCCAGCATTTCCGGTTGGCTTAATAATTGTCTCCGGAGAGATGCTCGATTCGTATCTAACAAGTCATATAAGCCGAGAACCTATCGCAGACTTTAAATCGGTACGAATCAGGTTAAAATCGCGACAGATAAATCGATAGCCGGCTAGTCACGACATAAAATCTTAAACCGAAAGTAAATCTAGGTCTTGCCCTAAACCCAGCGCACTGGTCTCTAACATCTCAAGGCATGATATCCAAAAGATACGAGATCCCAAAACCATGCCTCTATGTTTATATTCGACATCTTCAGATATCCCGCGAAGTCGATATCTCGCGGAAAAACTCTCGAAACAGATCTCGAACAAAACATTTCACATCAAAAAATGATATGAGACGACAACTCATCACCCTTCTTCCACGCCTTACGTAAGCTTATGAAAAATGCAACTCGGCCATCTTGTCATAAAAATCCGCAGAGCGGCGGGGATTCAAAATCACATACGCCCAGTCCCGAAATACGAAATGAGGCCATTTAAGGCCGAAACATCAAACATAAAAAAATCTCCCACAAGAGATCTAACCAAAGTCATCCTCAGAGCTCACGCTCCCTCTTCACCCATCGCTTCATAACCTGGAGCCGCGTCACCTTCGAGTACCGGATCCTTCCCCTCCGGGCCTTCTGAACACGTCGGAAGGAAGCACGCAGAATTCAGGTCAGCAAGGATGATATCGAAATCTCCATCCACGACTGCCAAATCTCCCTTGTAGCCGGACAGTCGGGCCTCTTCGGCCTCTAAGGTCGGAGGAGTCTCACTTTGGAACGATTGAACCACGGCCATCCCGCCCTCGATCGTCGCCAAGGCTAAATCCCTGTACCGAATTCATTCGAGAGAGCCCAGAAAGGCGGAGATCTTGGCCAAGCAAGCTTGGAACTCAGAACGAAGAGCGTCCTTGGCCTCTCGAATCCCGCGGCTCACTAATCCTGCATCGCCCTCGATCTGACGCTGAAGACGACGCACCTCTGAAGATTTGGCCTTCCTGGCTTTCTTCTCCTTAAGCAATGAACTCGCCGTCTTCCCGAGGTCCTTCTCGAGCTCCCCTATCGTGACCTCAAGTTTTGACACTTTCACGGAGTGAGAATCCTTAACAGCCGTCAGCATGGCCTTGGTTTCTGACCATCTACCCTGAAGTTCCAATAACTCCCCGGCAAGACGACTGGTCTCAGAACCACACTCGCTGATCATCCCGTCGATCAACGACATGAACTGCGAAACGAGAAGAAATTTAGGGATTCTTTGTCTTTTAGAAAAATATATAACAATCAAGAAAGTAAGTGAGCGATAAACCTTTCCGCGAAGCCCCGACGCTATGCTCGAGCCTCCTTGCTGCGAAGATTCCCCGTCACCGCCCTTGGTAAACTTCCTCTTCCGGCCCTTAGACCCTTAGGCTGAGTAACCAGAACAACACTAGGAGCGTGCAGCGCTAGAATGATCTCCTTCCTGGCCGGAGGAGGTGGCATAGAGTCAGCAGCCCTCTCCTTATCTTCGACGAGAATCGGAGTCGTAGACGATCCAGCAGGTAAAGCCGAAGCATCCGTAACGACCGAGCCTGCGAGAGTTCCTGTATCTTGCGGAGTTACGCCCTCGGTCCCATGACCCGGAGCAACGGCCAGTGCAGAAGAGGACGGTAACTCGGCACCAGCTCGAACCTGTTCTTTCTCGGCTTGGCAACGAACTAATTTCTCTCGAAAGGAGAGATGAAAGGCAACGCAAGCCGGCGCTTCGACCGGAGAAGTCGGAATCGGCGCCGGAGATGTAGCCTCACCCATCTCCACATCGGAACTTCGCTTGTCACCATGGAAGAAGACATGTTAAAAACAAGAGATTTGGAGCTAGAGAGTTTTTGAAGGTTTTAAGAAGGGAAGGTGCGAAGCAAATGAATGACAAGAGCTCACTACTTATAAAAGTATGGGCTCGGAATTTTATATTTTTTTAATAAACATTTTCTCGAGAATTCTCTTCCGCGGAGTTTGAAGTAAACTTCATTCAATACGCCTAACTTCGCCGAAATCGTCAAACCGCCCGCAAGAGGCTCGACTCTAACGAGCTGGGGGGCTAACTGTTGGGGTCGAAAACGGTTGCAACAAAGTTAACGTCAAAATCCCCAAAGAAGAAAATGTAGAAACCTTCTTCGACAAATACTTTTTCGAAATAGATTCTTCTTTACGAAAAGCTTTGCGGAAGAAACACTAGTC
>NC_027751.1:16499610-16515530 GCF_000695525.1 Brassica oleracea var. oleracea | reverse complement strand
TGTTGTAAACGCTCAAACGCAGATTCGGAATAAGAACTACCTTGCTCTTTTTTTTGATTTCTTATTTCATTACTGTTCTCGTTTCGTGTTCTGACTGTTTGGCGTGTGGTATTAGCAGATATCCGGGACCTCTGGAAAATTAGGGTTTTCCTAGTTTCCTTATTTAAACGGAAATCGACAGTGTGAATTTCGGTTCCCACAGATAGTCACTGATACTCCAAAGCAGCAAGGCCCTAAATGTGAAATTCTCCGTCGCAAATGAGTCATAGGCTTCAATACCCCCAGCCCACAAATCTTTCAAATTGTCTATCAATGGTGTTAAGTAAACATCTATGTTATTACCAGGAGCTGTTGGACCAGGGATAACCAAAGTCAACATTATATTCTCAACCTTCATACACATAGTTGGAGGCGTGTTGTAGTTCACTAACAACACTGGCCATGTGCTGATTGGTGTTTTGCATGGAGAAAGGGTTCATCCCATCAAGTAGCAAAGCCTGGCCATTTATCATTCACTTTTTCCCAAGAGATAGAATCAACGAGGTGTCGCATTGTACCATCTTCAGTGGCATTGGTATAGTGCCAACGCAGATCTTCAGCCATCCTTTTTGATCTAAACATCCTCCTAAATCTGTCCTTGATTGGAAAATATCTAAGGACCTTAGCTGGAATCCCAACCTTTATCTCATTGATGTGCTTATCCTTTTCCCATCTTGAAACTTTGCATCTTGGACATCTTTCTAGCTTCTCAAACTCCTTCCTATATAGTATGCAATCATTCTTGCAAGCATGAATATTGTCTTAGCCGAAACCAAATATCTTCAGAAATTTCTTGATTGCATCCATACTCTTCGGAAGAACATTGTCTTCAAGTAGCATGTCCTGAAGCAAAACCAACAGCTGATCAAAGTAGTTCTTAGACACACCACTTTTAACCTTGAATCTGTAAAGTCCCATGATTGCTGAAACCTTCGTGTGTTTGATACAATCCGAGTACAATGGCGTTTCAGCATCTCTTTACTTTTTCCTAAATAAAGTTTCCTCTGTTGCTTCATCATCATCATGTGTCTCCACCGCATTGTCATTCTTCTGATTCGGACCACCTTCATCCATAGAGAATGATGTCTTAAACAAATGAAATGCCTCTGTTTCATATTGAAGACCACTGTCTTGTGTAGATTCTCTTCTCTCACCATGAATACTCCAACAAGAGCTCTTATACCTCTTATCCATACCCCTAATCACTAGATGCTTGACTATTTTATCGAGTAACTGATGGCTTAAATTGCGTCAGTCTCTGCAAGGGCATAACATTTCAGACAGGTTTCTCAATCTTCTTACTGATGAATTCACGAAATTAGTTGCTCATTCTGAGTACTCGTGACTATTCCTACATGGTAAATCAGACAAAAGAAGTTAGCTTTCTTTCAATCGGTGAATACATGTGAGGTCGAGAGATTGTAGGTTATACCTTGGTAGCCAAATCCACATCTTATCCATATGCTTTCTTTCAATCGGCCAATGAAAGTAAGATTCGTTGTGAAACGAGTTGCTCAAATCAAAGCTCGCGAGACATAACACGATTTGTTCTGAAAAAAAAACACGAATTGGTCTGAGTTGTGTTCTGAATTTTTGGCCGCGAAATGAGACAAAAAAATGAACGGCTCTGATCAAAGTTAGGGAGATAAATCAAACGGTCTAGGATTAACCAGTCTTCAATCTTAGAGGTTACTCCTCATTGGCTCAGAACAAGAACGGCTCAGATCAAAGCTCACAAGATAAATCAAGGGTGTTGGATTAATACGTCTACGTCTGCAATAAGAAAGAACGGCTCAGATCGAAGTTGGCTAGACACATCCATCGGTGTATGACTCGCCACGTCTGTAATCTAGGAGGTTACTCCTCATTGGCTTAGAGTATTAATTTCGTTTTAAATGCGAAAATTACAATAAAAAATAGGTCATTAAGCAAAAAAAGTTAAATTAAATCTTAAAAATTTAAATATCTGAATTCCAATTTTTCAAATATTGTTTCTTATAAATATAATTTTTTTATATGAGTTTTTATAAAATCCAAGAATCTAACTTATATGTTCATAAACACTAAGACTTAGTGTATGTACAAAGGCTTTAGGGTTTAGGGATTTAACAAATGAGTTTTTATAAAACTATTAACAAATGAGTTTTATAAAATTAAGATTAGAGTATCATTTCTTATAACTACAAAAAATCCGAAATCAAGAAAAATTATTACAAAGATTTGGGATCAAAGACTTTAGGGTTTAGGGTTTGAACTTTTGGGTTTTAAATTTAGGGTATAGGGTTTTAATTTTTAAAGTTTATGGTCTAACTTATGTTACAACTTATTTTTTTAAAGTTTAAACTTTTGGGATTTATTACACAATATAAAATATTTTATTACACATAAACCTTCATAATATTACGCATATCTTAACATAAGTTCGAACTAGAAATACATAACGGACAATATAATACATTTTTCTAGACCATAAGTTATAACACCAACTTGACATTGTTTCACACGAACTTGAGTTTATCATTTGGACATGCCACAACTGAACCTATTGCATCAGATATGTATTCAATCTCTGAATTTGGCCTCCAGACTTTTGAATTACCAATATTAGCCACTTTCACCCAAACCTTGCTTGCATTTGGACCTAGGGTATAAAGTGGCACAACTCTTTCGGATCCGTTGAAGCTACTCTTCCTTCAGCTACCTTACGTCCAGAGTTGCTGCAATCTAAGAGAATACACTTCTGCTTTGCATTTCTGGTGGAACTAGTTCTGCATGGACTCTACAACTCAACAAGTTCCAACGTCAATCAACAGACAAACAAATAAAATAACTTCATGTCAATAACATACCACTGCTTTTTTCTTGGCTGGTTTCGTAGGTGATGTTGTTTTCTTGGCTGCAGTTTTTTGTAGGTGTTGCATCTGTAGTGGTTGAAGCCATGACTTCAAACTTGAGGACTAGCCATGCGATTTTCTCGTTAATTGCATCACCAATCAAAATATCTCTGCAGTTGGCCTCCACAAATGAGCATGATATTTAAACACCTTCACAACTTCAATGCTAACAACATTTGGACCTAGAGGTATATTGTTAACCATGTCTCTGGAATTAGATGAGCACACGAGACCTTCAGCAACAACCTCCTCCTCTTCAGTAGTCCAATCATAGATTTTGCATCTTCGAATTTCACCTTCCTTGGTTGCTAAATTGTAAGAAGCTAATGATTAGAGACATATACTTATGCAGAAACAACAAAATTGGAAAACTTTACTATGGATACATCTCGAGAAGCGACTGGATTCTTGTGAAAAATCACTTTATTTATTGGCCAAGCTAATTTGCATCCCACAGCGTCCTCAAGAGATAACACATCTGTTGTAGGCCTCCAGAGAGAAGCTTCCGAACTTAATGCATACGTCACAAAACAGCCACTGCATTAGGACCAATCGGTACACGACCAATTGTGTACATCGGTTCATCAGAGCAAAATTATCCTTCACCAACAACTACATCTTCTGCCTCAAACAAATCCAGTATTTGTACTCTCACTCCTTCTTTGAATCCAGTACTAGTCTCTGAGGTTTCAGTCTCACCATTACTTTTCTGTGAGAAGGAAATGTAATGAAAACGATTATCTTCTTTCCAGCTAAGTCTCGGACCATGACCTTTAACTCTTCAATCTCACTAGCCATATCAGCAATCTTTGCGTCTCTAGATTGCAGGAATGCTAGTTTAGTAGCCGTAACCCCTCTACCAAACCCCCTCACTCGTCTATGTTTGTCTTTTCCCAAAATCCTGGTCACAGCATCCTCCCTTATGTTATCAGCAGCTGATGTAGAGTCCATTTGACTATCAAGTGACAGTATTTGTTCCTGATACAAACATTTTATACACAATATAACACATTGATCATAATCCATTAATCATACACAATATAACAAGTTCCAAAATTCTTACAATAGTCTCCGCAAATTGAGGCTTCACGGGTCTACCATCAGCATGAGTACGTCCCGCAATCCATTCCTTACTCCTACTTACCTTACTTGGGTCTTGGTTTTTTTTTTCTTTATATAAAATACAAACATATCTCAATACTAGTTTATTCTAACAAGCTGTACAATATATAAATGTTTGAGGTACTCATTTTACCATATCATAAGCAAAGGAAGCATTCCTTTGCGGCTGGTGATACGAGGAATCTGATTTTTTCTCAGCTCTTTGTACATGTTACTTATTTCCTACAATATAAATATGATTGTGATTAAATCTATAAGACATGACATATAAACAAAAAAGTTATCACTTAGTTGTGGATAATTTACCGTGAAAGTTGTGGTTGTCTTGTTCCTAACCCAAGAGTTCCACAATTGAATGGATGAGACGTTGTTGAGTTTTAAATCTAATCTCTCATCAGCAGTCTTCGCAGCACGTACTTTTGACACTAGCCTTGACTTCCCAGCCCTCCACAAGCTTCCCAACTGCTTGAAAATACAAGCTTTCTAGCCACTTTTCTTGCAAGTTAAACCTCCAATGCATCAAAATAAGCAAAGGTCAAACATGTTTATAGTTTCATCTTGAGGCTCAACAAAACATATATATACAAACCTGAATTTCTTTCCACATTGTTGCTTTAGTCGCTGCATCAAGTTTTCTCCAATCAGAAAGTGTTACCGGAACATGTTCCCTTACAAGAGGACCAAGAAAAGATGACAATGTAACTGAACCAGGTCCAACATGATCCCCAAAGTCAGTGAATGTGACCGCAACCTTTTCATTAGGATTTTCAGCCACTCTACGCATCTTTGTTGGTCCACTTCTATTTTTTTCTTTCACTTCATCCGCAGGTTGCTGAACTCCTTCAGTATTAGGAATCTCATCATCTTGAGCATTGGTAACTTCTTCTTCTTCCATATTGAGAGTTTCTTCTTCGTTTTCTTTCTCATTGTCGTCATTCTCATTCTCTATGTCTTCAATGTTGGTAGCTTCTTCTTCATCTTCTTGCTCTCCCTGTCCAGTCAAACATGCTTCTCCATCTTTCTCAGAATCTTCTTTATCATCTTCCTTATCTTCCCCCACAACATCATCATCTTCCATTGTTACATCTTTCGGTGTTACATCCTCTACCTCCTCATCTTCCGGTGTTACAGCTTTACCTCATCATCTTGACAGCCAGATTTTTGATTCTACTACTTCTTCTCGTTGGCGTTAGAAATAAATTCTGTTTTGGGGAAGCCACTTTTTTTGCTGATCTTTTATTCACCTTAAGTGTTGTTACAGAAGCAACTTGTACCTCCAACCCTTGAGTACATC
Source organism: Brassica oleracea var. oleracea (assembly GCF_000695525.1). Classification (NCBI taxonomy): domain Eukaryota; kingdom Viridiplantae; phylum Streptophyta; class Magnoliopsida; order Brassicales; family Brassicaceae; genus Brassica; species Brassica oleracea. The sequence goes on along the minus strand of NC_027751.1, from coordinate 16,510,181 downwards.
TACTATGAGGAGAACCAACTCGTCCTCCTCCTCTTGTCTTTGCCATTTCTGAAATCAATCAAGGTAAAATCGAAAACCAAAATCAAACGAAGAACAGATTCAATCAAAGTAAATTTGAAACCCGAAACCCAAAATCAAAAATCGAATCCGAAAATCACAAACTTCGACATGCATGTTCACACAGACAAAGAATCGAAACCAAAAATAAAAATCGATACCCAAATTTACAAACTTTCACATGAATGTTCACACAAACCAAGAATCAAAACCCAAAATCAGAATCGTTTTTCTTTCCTTTGTTGATAATTAACAAAGAAACGATCGATATCGATGAGATTAAACAAATAAGCTACGATTGACTGATATCATACCTATTGAAACTTCGATTCAAGAGCACTGTCTCGATTTTTTGAAAAACAATGAAGAACAAAGGGTTTCGAGTCAAAGAACTCTCTGGAATCTTGGTTTCGAGTCAAAAGAACGAAGTGAAGAAAGAGAGGAATCGAGGAGTATTTTTTAACTTAAAGTATTTTTTTGACAAAAAATTAATATATTTTTGACAAAAAATTAATATGTTTTTACATTTACGATAGCTATTAATTTGGGATCTGCAATGGTACGGCGCCTACACTCAGCAAATTAACGCAGCTAAATTTTTTATTTTTCCCGTGATATGAAACATAGCGTTTTAAATATATAAACGCTATTAGAAAAGCCAGCGTTGGTATATAGTGGCAGAACTGTTATAAACGCTATCCTCTGATGCTATTAATACCCACATTTTCTGTAGTGATATTGTTGGCCTGTCTAAACTAGAACTCTAGACATTTTACACCCGGAAGGTGTTTGATAAAATGTCTGAGCCAACTTAATCTTGCTCTTTGCTTGCTTAACCAAAGACATTTGATGTTAGGAAAGTTTAGACAGTTAGTAGACCTGTTCTTAATGATTGCTTGAATGAAACAAACCAAAGATATTTGATGATTGATCAATTAAAGTTAATGAACATTTATTTTGACAAAGAACTTGTTTAGGATTGTTTTCTAGACTTAAAGAAATATGTTGATTGATACCTTGCCTTTCTAGATTGGATCTTAGTCGTTTGAAGTCAAATTCCTAGACCCATGAGTCCTACTTTATCCTATTGATTGAAAGTTTGTTATTTTATTGCTTAGTATCTTGTTACTAGGTTCATATCATTTCACCACCTTGATTGCATTTAGATTAATCATTATCTTGCATTATCATTGCTTCAAAATGACTTAGGATTGGATTGGCACTTAATTACTACTTTGACATAGGATTGTAAAAAGTCTTTATCAAATTTGGCGTTGTTGCAACTTCTAAGTTGATTTTGACATTAAGATTTGGTCATTGCTTGAGACTAAATCTTATTTTCTTATATCTAGTTACTAATTTGCTATCTTATCTCTCTTTGAATGATAGGTGTGTGAATTGAGGGTAGAGGATCAACACAGCTTGTTCCAAGAGTTGACAACATCAAAGCCTTAGAGAGAGAGTTGGCAAGAAAGAGAAGAGAAGAAGAGAGACAAGCCCAGTTAGATAGATTAGAGCTTGAGATATAAATGAATCAGGATCAGCCTCACCAAAGAGTCTATGGAGCTGATATTCATAGACAAAATGGCCAGGGAGTTCCTCTAGGAGCTGTTCAAGGAGGCATTGGCCAAGGAGCACATATCTTATGTAGTTTTTAGAGTTCTGTAGATCTCTTCTACCACCTGATCAATCTCTGCTCTGGTGTGAAAATCTGGTTGAGACTTCATCGAATGTGACTGTTGTGGGTCGTCGTCGATCGATGTTGAGTGGTGTCTATCGATCGACGCTGGTGCGGTTGCTTCGGCTGCACGCTATGTTTGGATCCTGGCGATGTTTTGCCTCGTCTCCTCCATGCATGTAGTCAACCAACTGATGCTATCATTCAGTGGGTAGTAGACTCCATCAAGCTTCATCTGGAAATCACCTTCATTTTTTCTTGGGCTCCACAGACTCAGTAGAACATCTCATTGATCTCGTCCTTGGTGTAGATCTCTGGTACCAGCTTGGTCTGTGTGAATGAGCTAGCATGTTCTGGAAGACATATGTAGACGTGCTCATCTCTCGAAGCTCTTTCCATTAGCTATCTGATATCATCCTTGGACACATGGATGATGTGTCCATCCACATCTCTTGCATATTCCTGATCATCTCTGTAGACTCCATACTCATCTTTTTCTTCCCAGTAGAATCTCCTATTTCCATAAAGGTCATAAGCTCTTATGCCGAATTCTGGATGTCTGTCGATTGATGAAGGGATGTCAATGTCGATCGATGGTCGAGTAGGATGTCGATACTTCTGCTTGAAGCGATTGTCTATGCCACCATCTGTGTCATAGAACTCATTTGTAACTCTCTGCTGATGTGCTGGGACGGTGCATTGTTGCATGAAGAGATTGTCTACTCCATTAGCCATCTGAAGAATGTCTGCAATGTCCTCTCTGGATACTTGCAGTCCATGTCCATCTATTACTCTTGCATAACCATCTAAGTCCATGAAAATACCTAACTCATCCTGTATTAGATACTGATTATCAAAATTTGGGTTTTTTCTTACACTGGATGGTGGTTTTGGATGGATGTCGATCGATGATGGACATTTGTCATCGATCGATTTGTGGTTGGCTATGTCGATCGATCCTTGTAATTCTCTGTCAATCGCTGCACGTATGTCTGCTTCACTTATTCGACTAAAACGAGTTCCTTTCCCAGAGGCTTCTGCTCGGTGTTGATCTGCTTCATCACGTCTTTGCATATTGAGAAGTTCCTCATATGTGAAACCTTCATGAAGTTCATCTGTTCCTTGCTCATGTACTGCTGTTTCTACTGCATAACTTTCGTGACAGTGATCATCTGCCCAACTGCCAATCGAGTAGTCCCTTTCTCGTGGACGATCGACTCCAGTGTCAATCGATGGGTAATAGATAGTGTCGGCCGATGCTTGTTTTTGGATTGTCTGATGAAGATGAGTGTCGATCGATGGTGAGACGGTTCTGTCAATCGACGGCGTATTCCTTTTCCATGAGGAATGATGTAGAAGTCTGTCTTCCTCATCAAGAATGGCTCTGTACTCTATTGCTCGTTCCTCCTCATAATCTTCATCATACTCCTCTGAGTGCATGGTGTCTGTTGGGGTCAAAAACGGAAACAAATAAGTTAACATCCAAATATTCATAAAAATTAACATGAACATTTTTACGAAAAGTATTCTTCGTAAAGATTACTTTTACGAAAAGTCTTGCGGTGAAATGTTGCGTTAATCTTGGTTCATTCATCGAAACTAAAGAACACGTTCATGAAACGTCGGAAAAAGATGCAAACAAGGTCGCCGCGTAACGACCGACCTACGAACAAGCCAGTCGCTACGTAGCGACCGACCCGAGAATGAGTCGGTCGCTACGTAGCGACCGACCTAGCCTCTCGGTCGGTCGCTACGTAGCGACCTATCCGCAACGAGTCGGTCGCTACGTAGCGACCGACCAAGCCTCTCGGTTGGTCGCTACGTAGCGACCGACCAAGCCTCTCGGTTGGTCGCTACGTAGCGACCGACCAAGCCATTCGTTTGGTCGCTACGTAGCGACCGATCCATCGCGGACCCGGTCGCTACGTAGCGATTGAACTGTCTCGGACATCGATCAACGGGTACAACCCAAATCCATACATTATCGTATGTTCCTCAATGCTAGCTCCCATGTACCGCAGTCATATCATTCCTCACCCCCGTCGATTGGAGTTATCATGTAAACTTTACGATAAAAATCGCGGAAAGTTCATTCTTATCGATAAAAATCGTGATAAACGTTTCAAATCGAAAGACGGCCTAAATAGGTCTAAAACACGATTAGAAACCCACTTACGATTTTTTAAGGAAAAGCCCATAGATACTATGGTGGTTTATACTTGGTCCGCAAGAAAGGATAAATGTCAAAATTCCGCAGATAAATGTTAAGTTTCCGCGGATAATCATGAAGATCGGGAAAATGGAATATCTCCATTTTCGAGTTATGACGGCTTAAGGGCAGGAAGGGAAAAGCTCAAACCGACCTTGGAGGGAGTATATAAGGAGTCCTAGGCGAGAGGCACAAAGGGAGAACTTTTTCAGAGAAAACTTAGCACTTAGAGCAATTAGGCAGCTTTCCGTTTTTATTATTTCGAGCTGCGACTCGACTAGGTTCTGCAGTCTTAGGTTATTAGAACTAGGGAACTCTCCGACAGCTCTCGTAGCCGAGGCTCCTACCTTGTTGTAAACGCTCATACACAAATTCGGAATAAGACTTCTTTTTGCTCTCTTTTTACGATTTCTTATTTTTTCTTGTCTTTTTTTGTGTTCTGATTGCTTGGCGTGTGGTTTAGCAGATATCCGGGACCTCTGGGAAATTAAGGTTTTCCTAACTTTCCTAATTTAAACGGAAATCGACTGTGCGAATTTCGGTTCCCACACCCAGCTTGGCGCTAGAAGGAGGGGGGGGGGGTACGGATCAATCTAACTCTCAGCCGAAAACGCCCAATCAGATATGACGATTAACAATGGAAAGAACATAGGAGACTCGACCTATACAAACGTTGTCTCTTTTAAGGGGAGAGCAACGGTCAACCAGACCAAACCTCGCAACGACCTCCTTGTCATCGAGTTGACGATCCAGAACATCGACGTCGCGAGAATCCTAATCGATACTGGAAGCTCAGCTAATATTATTTTCAAAAACACCCTCGAAAGGATGAAGATTGACACGTCCGAAATCGCGGAAAAACCCTAGCCCGCTAATAGGACTCTCAGGGGAGACCACTTTGGCTCTCGGGTCAATTAACCTCAGAGTCAAAGCTGGAACTACGGAAAAAATCACAGAGTTCCTAGTTGTCGACAGACCTGCATCATACAACGTAATCATGGGCACACCATGGATGAATCTTATGCAGGCAATTCCATCGACGTACCATCTTTGCCTCAAGTTCTCAACCCCTCGCGGAATCGAGACGATCTGGGGAAACTCGAGGGTATCACAAGTCTGCTTCGCCGCAGAACTAAAACGAAAAAAATCAGATTCCGAGACCACTCCTAGGAAAAAGTTGCCCTCCGACAAAAAAGCCCAAGAACAAGATTCGGTAGAATTCTTCTGGCAATTGCGGAAAGCCGAGATTCTTGAAGAAAAGCGCGAGCCAACCTGCGAACCCGTAGTATCAGTATGTCTTGACAAAGAATTCCCTGAACGATGCATCGAGATCGGAGCCAACCTCCATGAACCTTTAAGGACTAAGCTCATAGCTTGTCTATAAAAGAATCTTCATGCGTTGGCCTGGGCTGCGGAAGACATGCCAGGGATTGACATCAACATAACCTGCCCCGAGCTGAATATCAATCCAACCTTCAAACCAGTCAAACAGAAAAGACGAAAGTTGGGACCCGAGCGCGCTACTGCGGTCAACGACGAAGTCGAAAAACTTCTTAAAGTCGGATCGATAACAGAAGTGAGGTACCCAGACTGGCTCGTCAACCCTGTAGTGGTCAAGAAGAAAAACGGAAAGTGGCGAGTCTTTGTTGACTTCACTGACCTTAACAAAGCCTGTCCAAAAGATAGCTTCCCCTTGCCACACATCGATCGATTGGTCGAAGAAACAGCGGGAAACGAACTTTTATCCTTCATGGATGCTTTCTCGGGTTACTATCAAATTATGATGAACCCTGACGATCGTGAAAAAACTGCATTTATTACAGATTGCGGAAGTTACTGCTACAAGGTGATGCCCTTTGGCCTCAGAAACGCCGGCGCAAATTATCAACGACTCGTGAACCGGAGGTTCTCCAAACAACTCGGTAAAACTATGGAGGTCTATATCGACAACATGCTCGTCAAATCCCTCCATGTGGAAGATCACGTGTCTCATCTTGAGGAATGTTTCGCGCGACTGAACTTGCACAACATGAAGCTTAACCCGACAAAATGTAGATTCGCCATAGCATCGGGGGAATTCCTCGGGTAACCTAGTCACGTACCGCGGTATCGAAGCTAATCCAAAACAGATCGATGCACTGATCAAGATGGCCTCGCCCAAAAACAAGCGGGAAGTACAGAGATTAACCGGGAGAGTCGCAGCACTTAACCGATTCATCTCACGATCAACGGACAAATTCTTACATTTCTACGATATCCTACGGGGGAACAAAAAATTCGAGTGGTCAGAAGAGTGCGAAAACGCTTTTCAACAGCTGAAACGGTACTTGGGCACTCCTCCGGTTCTAGCAAAACCCGTCGAAGGAGAACCCTTGTTCTTATATATCGCAGTATCGGCAACGGCTGTAAACGGCGTCCTGATCAGAGAAGAGCGCGGTGACTAGATACCCATCTTTTACGTAAGCAAAACTTTGCTAGATGCTGAGTCACGGTATCCGCTAATGGAAAAATTAGCATACGCAGTTGTAACAACGGCACGAAAGCTCAGACCGTATTTCCAATCCCACACGATCGTCATCCTCACGACCTTCCCTCTGCGGATGATTTTTCATAGTTCGAGCCAGTCGGGAAGACTAGCCAAATGGGCAGTCGAGTTAAGTGAGTACGATATAGAATACCGACAAAGAACGAGTGCAAAATCCCAAGTACTCGCAGACTTTTTGGTAGAGCTACCGACGGGAAACATGACTAACAAGGAACCAAATTCAACGTGGGTCCTTCACGTCGACGGATCTTCGTCTAAGCAAGGATCAGGCATCGGAATTCACCTCACGTCACCGACCAATGAAATCCTAGAACAATCGTTTAGGCTAGAATTCCACGCGTCCAACAACGAGACCGAATACGAAGCGCTCATTGCAGGGCTACGATTGGCTCATGGATTGAAGATACAAAACATCCACGCCTACTGTGATTCTCAGCTAGTCGCAAGTCAATATAGCGGAGAATACGAAGCAAGGGATGAAAGAATGGATGCATATCTCAAACTGGTCTGAAACCTAGCTCAAGATTTCGACTGTTTTGCTCTCACGTGAATCACCCGCTCCGAAAACGTCCATGCCGATCCTCTCTCGGCCCTGGCGTCAAGTTCAGGTTGAATTCGTCGAACACCCGAGTATCGGACCACCAATCAGTATCAACCTCATCGGGGATTAAGACGATGATGTAGAGGAGATCGCGGTACGGCCAGAAGAGAGATCAGAACAATCCGACTACGGCTGTGACACGCCATGGCTAGAAACGATTCGAGCCTACATCATCAACGGAAAATTACCCCCAAAAAAATGGTCAGCCCGCAAAATCCGGACCCAAGCCGCGCGTTACGTGACGGTCGACGGGGAAATGTACAAGTGGAAATTTTCCGGACCGCTCATGACGTGTTTGGAAGGAGAAAAGGCGAGAAAAGTAATGGAAGAAGTCCATTCTGGATCCTGCGGAAACCATTCCGGTGGAAGGTCACTCGCGGTGAAAATCAAACGCCACGGATACTACTGGCCAACGATGATCGGAGATTGTGAGAAATTCGCACGAAAATGCAAAAAACGCCAAAGGCATGCTCCGTCAATCCGACAACCAGCATAAGTTCTTTCTTCCATCACGTCGCCATACCCTTTTATGCGCTGGGCCATGGACATCGTCGGACCCCTTCACAATTCAAAGCAAAAGCGATTTCTCTTAGTCCTCACTGATTTCTTCTCAAAGTGGGTAGAGGCAGAATCATACGCAAGTATAAAAGATGTCCAGGTCGAAAATTTCGTATGGAAAAACATTATCTGTAGACAGGGAGATCCTTACGAGATCGTGACTGACAACGGATCACAGTTCATCTCCACCCGGTTCAAAGCATTCTGCGAAAAATGGATGATACGATTAAACAAGTCAACTCCCAGATATCCACAATGCAATGGTCAAGCTGAGACAATCAATAAGACCGTTCTAGACGGACTTAAGAAACGCCTAGACGCTAAAAAAGGAAAGTGGGCGGAGGAACTTGAGGGAGTCCGCTGGTCACATTGCACAACCCCAAGACGAGCAACAGGAGAAACGCCTTTCGCCCTCGTATACGGGACAGAATGCATGATTCCAGCGGAAGTCGAATTTCCCGGGGTTCGAAGAAGATTACTGCCTGAACGAGAAGAGCTCAACAACGCCATGCTCCTAGACAATCTCGACCTCATCGACGAAAACCGGGATCGAGTGCTCGTCCGAATTCAAAATAATCAACACGCAGCCGCAAAATACAATAACTCCAATGTTCGAAATCGCCGATTCAACGAAGGAGACTTAGTTCTACGCAAAGTCTCCCAAAACACCGCTGAAAAAAAAGCGGGAAAACTTGGAGCAAACTGGGGAGGACCCTACAAGATCATAAAAGTTCCTACGAGATAGCCAACATGCAAGGCATAAAAATTCCAAGAACTTTGAATGCAATGCATCTCAAAAAATACTATCACTAAACAAGTCACTTCGCAACCACTGAACTACGAGACGGCTTGGTCTCCGAAAGGGGTACATAGGCAGTTTGTCGAAAGACAAATTCAGATGTCCCTCTCTCTAAAAAAGGGGGGGGAGCGGGTATGTATACTCGTATACTCCCAAGTTCAAAACATCTGACATAGCACTCGATATTTTTGAAGCTTTTCTAATGCAATCACAAAACCGCACGATCATCTTTGATCCACAAACTATATTCGAGTCCTAAAAGAACTCGCAAATTCACCAGTCACTAGGGAAAAATCAACCTTTCACATTGCGAGACGTCGCAAAAACGCCTAAGAAACTATTTCCCGCCAGACATCGCATAAATGAAATCCTGGTCTCAAAAATGAAAAAAAGGAACTATCATACGCATTAGCATCTTCTCAAACACATACTCTTCGCGAAGATCCAAACAGTAGAGTCTACCACTGATAGACCATGGATTTTACCCGTTTTCAGCCATGGTCTATAAGTGTTTAAATAACTAATTACTACTATATAGAGTCTATTTAGAGTGTTTACAGGTTCAGGGACGATTTGGAGGAAAGTGGTGATTTTGGTGTCTTTTGGAACCTTTGAGTGCAGAGCTGCACATACGCGTCAGATGTCTAGCTATGGATGGAGACCTTCTGGCCGTTAGATTGAGCTCATCTTTTGACACAAGATAGAGATTTGAGTTAGCTTTCCAATTCCACCGGCCTGAGGTCAATCAGCATCTTGTAGCAGAGGTTATTCCTGTTTTACTAAAGAGTGTTCAGTCTGCCTTGCGAGAGGAAGCTGTCGAGAAGAGGAACATATGTCGATCGATGCAGAACTCTTGACATCGATCGATATGGATGCCAGAATACGGGCTGAGCATATTTTATGAGAGACCGAAGCCCAGAAGCAACCCCAAATTACCATAATACCCTTGGATGACCAGAAACCCTATTTATGTGTTTTGTAAGCCATTGTTGACGGCTAAGCTTTATTTTATTCATAGTTCTATGTTAGGAGAGAAGAGAGGAACTCCTTCAGAGTCCTCTTGAAACTCGGCGATTTGCCAGAGTCTTGAAACCCTTTCCGGCTTTATAAAGCCAGTCTCATATAAAAATCAAAAATTATACGAGAAATTTTCACGCATCAAAGCAATTCATTGAGTTTCCGTTGAAACAAGTGAGTCACGGAAAAGCATCAAAAACATTTTCGACAAAGAAAAATTGGAATAAAAGTAGTAGATACCACAACAAAGGGAATGATTTCTTCCCGATCGTTGGTTAGATCTACCGCTGGTTGACCAATTCGTTCCAGGAACGAATATGTTATGAGAATCCTCTCAAAAGCCTATGAAAAACGTTCTGCGACTAGATCGTAATGAAATAAACTTCGGTAACACTCCATGAGTAATTCCAAGCAAATTTCACAAAAGATCAAAATCAAAGTAGAAACGTTTTTCGTAAAATCTGCGGAAATATCGCTACTTTGACATGTCCATACATAGCACCGATATACTACCTTCATGAAATCGGTAACCCGTTACTTACACAAAAAATCCTTCGTACAATCAGATCAACTCATACGAAGCAACTTCGAAAGTAAACGTAAAAAGTCTCATTCTTTAGCCCTGCGGCTTGCTGGCTTCTGCCTTACATTCCCCTCGGTCACATCCGAGCAGGCAATCGTCCCGCAACTTACTCCACACTGGTTCTGTATCAAACCTCTTAGGCTACGTCTTCTGCACACAAAAACGAATCAATTATCATAAGACTATAGGTAACATTATACGAAACATTCATCGTATAACTGAAACCTAAAGCGGAGAATCGTTATCTATGACTATCACCCATCTTAACACGGATAACTCTGGCAAACTTGGCCTATCAATCTCGACAAGCGCTCTTTGGCCCTCGGTCAATTACGCCTTCCAGTAAAGGTCCAAACCAGAATTTGGCATCCCCTTTAAGGATGATCGTAAACTAACATGACCTTAATGCTAACACGAAAGTACCATGGTCTAATCCTTGACCTACAACGTCCCTGGCTATCTGAGTGAATACATCCTTCACGCCAAGCCAAACTATTTGAGAAACCATCGCTCCATCACTTAAC
>NC_027751.1:16455916-16499576 GCF_000695525.1 Brassica oleracea var. oleracea | reverse complement strand
TAAGAGAATAATTATCGTATAGCCCACAGTCGGAAATCATATGATAAATTCTTCGTAACGAAACTCAGTCCTAACAACCAAACGGTTAACGGAAAACCTAAACTTGTCGATAATCGACCGAGTTCATTACATTCCAAAAATCACTTTAAGCCCGCTTTGTTTTACCCATAATGCGCGGCATGTAGGGAAAAATTCGTAACAAAGCTCCTAGAGCTATACGAAACATCCTCAAAAATACACGAAATAGATCTCGGTAGGCCAACACTTCACAAAGCACTATGAAGGAAAACACTTCTTCCCATGGACAAATTTACGCGACCCCTCGGTCCTAATTCCTCGATCGCAAATCAAACTATTAGCATCCGAACAGTAATAACAGTTTTGGCTGCGAAAATCCGCAGACAAACCAAAAATGTTTCTCCGACGTAGGGTTAAGACTAAACTCTTTCAACACCGCGAAACAGCTTCAAGCCCGCAAACATTTCAACCACGAAAACGCGGCATGCAAAAGAAAAACAACCCTTCAGTATCGCGAGACGTCGCAAACGCTTGAAGAATAAATTTTTTCGACAAAAAAACCTTCCTCGTTAAAAACACCTTCTTGGAAGACTAAACAGTCATACGCATTAACATCTTCTCAAACATGCATCCTTCGCAAAGAGTCAAAAACGATAATATCTACCGATAAGTTTGTTGCTGATCAGAACAAACTCTTAACGTCCTAAACAGACTAAGCCATCTCGTAGAGATAGCTCTCGTACACCCGGCACAAGGGTAATAGCGCTATATAAAAATCCGAAATTTTGGTCAGCACTTTCGGGAGACTTAAAAATTGTCCTCGAAGAGATGCTCGATTCAGGTCGAAAACGATATGGGAAACGTAAGTCGAAGTAGTCATCGCACCCCCTAAAGCCGTGATTAGACATAGGTCTTGCCCTAAACCCAGCACACTGTTCTCTAACATCTCTAGGCATAGTATCAAACACCCTGATACGAGATCCCAAAATTTGTCTCTTGGCTAATATTCGAGCGTCTTCAGAAATCCCGCAAGTTTACGCACTGCAGAAAACTCTCGAAACAGATCACGGATATAACAGTTCACATAGAGTTAGATTACGAGATGACAACTCATAGTCTTCCCTCTACACCCATATAAAATGCAATCGGCAGCAACATGCCTGATAACTCAAGCCACTCGCTAGAACTTCAATCTAGAAGCGCATTGTTCTAACGAGCTGGGGGGCTAACTGTTGGGGTCAAAATCGGTCACGACGGAATCAATGTCTGAAGGTCACCGGAAATATATTTCTCGCAATAAAAATTTCGTATAATTTTATTGAAAAACTTATACGACGAGTTCTTGATTTATTTTATCGACAACAAGAAGCAAACATTATTGGGGTCAAAAACGGTTATCTCGAAATAAACGTCCAAAGATTGCGTTTCTGTACGAAATCTCGACACACTCTCGACAAAAGTTCCTGAGCAAATGACTCGAGAGAAATGGATCACGGAACCAAATACGCAGTCTAACTCGTCCGTTCAGACCTTTTGAGGTGCATAACTCCACAGACGCGTCAGGTGTTTATCTGTGGATGAAGACCTTACCATGGTTTGATTGAGCCCATCTTTTAACACAAGATATAGCTTTGAGTTAGCTTTCCAATGCCACCGGTCTGAGATCAATCATCATCCTGTAGCATAAGTTATGCCTGTTTCAATGAAGGGTGGACAGAGCACACCGTCCAGCTCGGCGGATGGCCGAGCTGGATCGACGAAACGACCAGCTCGGCCATGCGCCGAGCTGAACCAGTCCAGTTCGGCGGATGGCCGAGCTGGATCGACCACGCGACCAGCCCGGCCATCCACCGAGCTGAACCAGTCCAGCTCGGCGGATGGCCGAGCTGGATCAAACACGCGACCATATTAACACGGATACGAAATTTTTGTTGTATAACTGACACCTAGAGCGGAGAATCATTTTCTATGACCATCGACCATATTAACACGGATAACCCCGGCAATCTTGGCCTATCAGTCTCGAAAAGCGCTATTTGTCCCTTGGTCAACGTTCGAACTTTACGATTTAAAAACCCCAAGAACTCGTTCTCTCGAATAACATTCGGATTGATCATATAAAACAGCAACGGTTAGCTGAACACCTCGAATTTCCTACGCTATACGAGGAATTTGAATGTTCTTCGGAATCGACGTCGTTTTGAAAGTGCTCTTTTTATAAAATCATAAAAACGCCTAAGTCGGAAAACAGCCCGAATGGGCCCATAACGCGGCTAAGAGCCCACTTAGAGATTTTATACCAAATTGAACCCAATCGTTGTGACGGTTTATCTTTTGTTATGCAGGAGAAGATAAATGTCAAGTTCGGAGGATAAATGTGAAGTTTCCAAAGATAAACACGAAGATCGAAGCAAAATGGAATATTTCCATAAAAAGATAAACTCGACCAAAGGAAGAAAGGGAAAGAGCAAACAGCCTCTAGGAGGAGTATATAAGGACGTCGAGGTTGAAGATGCAAGGGGAAAATTCTTTTAGACTTAGAACTCTCTGCACTTAGAAACTTTTAGGCATTATTCTCGACATGCTATGTTTCTATGACTGGCATCCGATTACCAGACGAACGCGCACAAGCAGTTCGATCTCTTGGTTCACTCTTGAACTACATTCGGCTTGATCCTCGAAAGGGGTACGTAGGCAGCCTTTCATAAGGCTCAGTCCGAAATCAATCAAAACCTTTTTCCATATCTTTTCCGTCTTCTGTTATCGAGTTACGACTCAACTAGGTTTAAGATTTTAGGTTGCTAGAACTAGGTAATTTGCTGACATCTCTTGCGGCCAAAGCTTTTATAATCTCTTGTAATGATCGCAACGCTCTTACGCGGATTCGAAATAAAATCTACCTTTTCTTTAAATTCGTTTTGTTATCTTTTCATATTTTCCGCATTTATTTGGTCACTTGTTGTTGGCTCTCGCAGAGAATCCAGGACCTCAGGGAAAGTTAGGGTTTCCTGACTTTCCTCCGATTACGGAAATTGACGATGTGAATTTTGGTTCCCACATTCACTTGGGAGGAAGTCCCATGACTATCCTTGTATATAGTCTTGAAGTATCTTTCTTTTTAAGTTATTTGAGGGTTTTCAGGTTGGGACTAGCACTAGAGGAGAGAAGAAGGCAGTGACGCACCCGAGCCTTATGGTTGACATCCCGCAGCAGCCTCCTCTAGTCGCTATGAATCATGCCAGCTCCCAGCACCAGCTCTGGACATTCACTACCATACTCCAATCTCCACTTGAGGTACCACTCCAAGCTATCATTGTAGATACAATTTGTTTTTGTCATATTTTTGGTGTCTCACTTTCTCTTAGTCATACAGAGACTGTGTGATTTAAGTTTGGGGAAGGTAACAAGTACCTAATTATGTTTATTTTGATGAATTTTAAAATTTTGAGTCATGCATCGTTAATAGTTTTGCATTAGTAAATAGCAAAAAAAATTGAAAATTTCAAAAATCACAAAAGAAAAGTATTTAGTTGCATTATTTGCATCTTTAGGATTGAGCCTAGAAGCATATAGATTGCATTCATGCATTTGGAGTAAACCTTGGAAAATAACTAATGCAAAGAACTCAATGTGATACCCTTCTCAATCATAATAAGTAGCTTGAGCATCTTCTTGATTGCTTGTAGACTTCGAGCCTTGAAAACTCCTCTTGAAACTTGTTTAATTCATGAAGCTTGCTTGTCCTTGAAACCAACTCCAAACTTACTTGAGTTAATGAACATAATTTATCTTGCTTATGGGCTCTTGTTGTTCTTGATCATGGTTATCTCATACACACTTGAGTTAGTTTTATTCCTTTCTACCAATCTTTGGTAACTCAAGTGGCCATCTCACCTTTAGATGGTTCTCCATACCCTTAACCCTACCTTCCTTTCAAGCCATTATTAAATTGATGAGTGAGGTCTTTTCTGAAAGCTTGAGATGTACATAAATGTTGAGAGTATTGAGAACGAAAATGGTTGGTCCTCATTACTTGCTAGCTTTAGGAACTCATGATTGTCTAGCTCATAGGATGGAAAGGGAGTATTGAATGTTTGATTCTTAAGGGTTGAGAGAAAAAGTGAGTAAAAAGAGTGAACTCAAAATTCTGAAAAAAGATAAGACACTATGGGTCAAAGAAAAAAAAAATCTAAAGAGAAAGTTTGGCTCAAAGAGTGTCAAAAGAAAGAAAACCCTAAGTGGGGGTTATTGGTTAGTGTATTTTGATGGATTTGAAAATCCAAGCTATATCTAGTGTTATTGGTTCTGTGATTTTAAAATATGTATTGAAATCATGTGTTATTCGTTTAATGATTCATAAATTCTAATTCAAATCAAGTGTTATTCAATCATACGAATTTACTAATAGATTTGATTTCATAATGTATTTGAATGGATTTGCATGGATTTCTTTGTTAAAAATACAAAGACTCAAATCCGAGGGAAAACCTCCGGATTTGTAAATACTAATCTGAGAGAATTTGAAAATTTGTATATTTTACTTGGATTTATAAATACTGTATGGATTTCTAAATCAATCAAAATATATAAACCAATAACACCTCTTAAGAAAAAAAAAAGAAAAAAAAATATTCATAAGAGTGGGGAAAGAAAAGAAAGAAAAGAGCTAATCCAAAAAAAAAAACAAAAAGTGAAAGAATCCCCTAGTAGACAAAAAATAAATAAAGAATTCTGAAAGTAAGAATGTTCTTGAGTGATCTTGAGAGATTTTGGGTGAGTGAATGAGAGTTTGGCATTGGGAATCAAGAGTAGAAACTGCTTGTGTCTAGGAAATGGGTAGAACAATGAGGATTGAGCATTGTATGCATGAGTTGTTCTCTTTCTTAGATATATTATGCACAATGTCAAGCTACTTGTTCTTGAGAGTAAACCACTATGAAAAGCACTTGATAACCCTCTTATTTCACTATACCTTCAAGCCTTTTTCTCGTCAAGCCAAATGATTAGGACCAATTGCCCATTTGCAAGAGTACAGTTTGATTATTGTTTATTGAATGTGAGAGTTGGTTGATTTGCTTGTTTGTGGAGCCTTGAAAATGAGTGTAAAAGACCAAGGAGTTGAGATAGGCCTAGAGAAGTTAGAGCTTAATAAGATGTCTTGCTCTTGCTATTTAGTATGATGTTGTAAGGATATCACATTGATAGATTTAAAGAGTTTCTTTTTGTTATGCGCTCTCATCTTTGAACCTCTCCTCCTTGAATTTTTGAAAATTTACTTGAGGACAAGTAAAGGGCTAGTGTGGAGGAGTTGATATCTTGTGAATTTGCATGATTTTAACTATCATTTAGTGTATATATTAATCATTTAGAGTAGCTTTTAGACACAATTAGGTTGCATTTGCATTCATGAGTCTTTATTAGGTGTTGGAGTTACAAATTGGAGGTTTTTGGAGAGCATTATGGAATACAAGAGGTCAGCCAAGTCAAACAGAATATGATCCAAAGAGCCGCAGCAGGATGATGCAGCGGGATGAGGTGGTCGCTACGATCACCACCATGTACACAACGAGCTAAGACAGCGACTTGATGACACCACTAGTCACAAGACATCTTCGCACCAATTCCTTGAAGCTCAAAGTGTTACAGCGGGGTGACGTAGCAGCTTGCAATGGTGGTTGTGATCCTCACGACTTCAACAGCGGGCAAACAGAGTGGCCCTCTTTCTTATGGGCATTTGCATATTTGATCATGGATTTCATACACATTTGGGTTATCTTATTGCATTGTACCATTCGTTGTTAACCTAAATGGCATTTCCATACTCATTAACCCTGACCATTCTTTGAAGCTAACATTAATTTGCTTGAGTGAGGCCTCTTATTGATAGCATGTCATGTGCAAAATCTTGAGAGTATTAGGAGCGACAGTGGTTTGTTCTTATCTTTGGCTAGCATTAGGACCTCGTTTGAGCTAACAATTAGGATGTTGTTGGGTTTATGAGCTCCAATTCTTTTGATCTTGGAAATGGGGAGAGATTGAGTGAAAGAAATTAACCAAAAAGAGTATTCAAAGAAAAGAGAACTCTAGGGACAAAGAAAAATTTGAAAAGAAAAGCTCTAGTTGTGTCAATAGAACCTCCAAAAGAAAAAAAAAGAAAAAAAAAAGAGAAAAGAAATCAGAGAAACAATAAGTGAGTGGTGGAAGAAAAGAAAAGATATGAGCTAAATAGAATCAAAGAAAGAAAGTCCCTAATGTTTGAGTCAAAGAAAAAAAAATGTTTATTGGATGAGAGATGAAAGTGAGTGTATCTTTGGGTTTTGGGATGATGAAAAAGAAGGGTAGAACTTAAAATCATTTAGGAAAAGGATAGAACGATGAGAACAAATTATTGTATACATGAATTGTTCCTTTCCATAAATAAATTTTGCATAATGATCTTGATCCTATTGTTCAGTGTAAGTCACTAATAAAAGATGCATTTGAAACCTCTTTTTTCACATTAGACCATCTTCACTCACCAAACCAAATGATTAGGATCAAATCTCCATTTGCAAGAGTTCACCTTTGTGTGTTTGTGTGTTTGAATAAATGTGAGGGTTGGCTAAGGAACTTGTTAATCAAAAGGCATTACAACTTGTGTAGCGGTATAAGAGTTTTGATAGGTTTTGAGAAGCTAGAGTGTATTAAGAGAGTTGTTCATGTTATTTGCTATGTTTCTTTAGAATGTCATATTGAATGCTAGAAAGTGTTTATTTTGGTTATAAGCTTCCATTTTTAAACATCTCCAATTTTCATTTTGAAAGTTTACTTGTGGACAAGTAAAGAACTAATGTGGGGGATTTGATAACTAATGATCTTAAAAGTATTTAGCATCTCATTTAGCTCATTTTAATCATTCTAGGTTACATTTAGGTATTAATATTGTGCATAGTTGCATAAACAGGGTCTAAAGTGCACACTTGAGAAGTTTGGAGTCAAAACGCAAGGTTAGCTTTGCAAATTACAACGTTTGTAGCTGATTTGAAGACCATCAAAAGACGAGGGACCAAGGTTGGAATTCGGTATATTCGCATGTGCTAAATTGTACGATTGGAAACTTTCGGTTTGATTTGCGAGGGCATTTCTGTACATTCCAAAGTCTGGGTCCGAATTGAACGTAGTTAAAAGGTCAGGGACTGGTTTTTCAAATATGAATAAAACCAGCCATTGAGTTGTTTGATCTTCTTCTCGCTGGATCTGTTGACGATGACGAGCCTTACAGGAGCAGAGCACGACGGAGGAGCTGAGCACTGCGGGGAGGAGACGACTTGGACCAGAGATCTCGTGTTGGAGCACAGCGTCGGAGGGGAGCTGAGAACGGCCACGGAGTAGGCAACTTGGACGTGAGCTTGATTCCGGAGATGAAGAACTCGCCATGAAAGCTTGGTCCGGTGGTCGCAGCTTGGAGGAATAACGGCGTGGAACGAGCAGAGGATAAGGTGGTGGAGCGGCTGTGGCAGAGCGGCTTGAAGACGTAGTTGTATCTCGGACGCACCTTGGAGTGGACCTGCAACGTGGGAAGAAGAAGCCGCTCGGGGACTTGAACAAGCTCGATCTCAAGGAACAGTTCACAGCGGCTTGACAACACGGGCTGATGAAGTCGGTGTCAAGCCGCTGTGGTCGTGGCGAAGCTCGGAGCGGTTTGGTGGAGCGGGATGCCAAGGCCGTTCGGAGAAGACAAACACGTGATTTCAAAGCGTTGACCGGTTTATTCCGGTTTGACCCTGTTTTTTAATTTAATCAAACCAGCTCGAGTATTGTCTTCCTATAAATAGATTTAGACCTAAAAATCTTAGACTTATCTCATTTTTCTCAAGACTTTGTCTAATCTTGTAAAATAATGAACATTTTTATCAATTTAAGGAAATACTTGATCTTTTATTGTGTTTCTCTTGCTCATTAATATGATTAGCCTTGAATTTCATATAGGTTTAAAGTTTCTCATGATGATTAGTGAGTAGTCACCTTGTGATTCATGGGTTAGATAGATTAGGGTGATTATGTGGGTATTTGGGATGTTTCTTGCTTGATTAACATTGTTCTATGCTTGTTAGGTGTTCTTAATGTTTGATCTGAGTTGATCACTCTCATCTTGATATTAAGCTATTTTATGCCTGTAATGTGTTTGTTAAAATTCTTGACTGAACTTAATATTGTTCTTTACATATTTGTCCAACGACAATTGATGCCCGAGATGTTTAGTGGTTAGTAGACTTGTGATTCATGTCTGCTTGATTGCGTTAGGCCAACGACAGTTGATGTTTAATTCATGGTTAGCATAGGGTCTTTTCCACGACAGTGGATTAGTCTATATTGAATGAGATTTAGACCTATAGACTTGTTGATTGTTTTGTTTGAACATCCTAGATTGAACCTTGATCACCTTATGTCAATTATCGTTACCCATGGATCCATCCTTAGCATTTGATGGAATTCTTGCACTTATTTCTTGATTGGATTTGAGATCACCTTGTTTATATTTCTAGGATCTTAGCTTGTTACAAATCATCTTCTTGTTTGCTTAGATTAGTAAAGTGTATGTATTCTTAGTGCTATAGATCATTAGTTCCTTGTGGATTCCATCCTAAAGTGTTACAATGACATACCATTCGATTGTGGCATTGTTTACACAATAGGTTAATTAGTGTGTGTGTAAACGCGTAATCGAGAGAGATAATTGAAGTCATTGAGTTTATTAGAACTAAGCTTTAGATATCTAAGGTGTCTTGTTTGAGTGAAGTTTGTAAGATGGATGGTTTATGTTCGGTTAGTAAGATATCATGTATGAGTTGTGTTTGTTAGTTGAGTTGTTTGTGCTTGGTCGGTTTGTAAGACAATTTCTTTGAATTATCATAAGTTATCATTTTTAAAATATAAAAGAGCAATAGCAGTAACATCCAACAACACCAATACCACACGTTTTGCAACACAAAAAAAAACAAGTACTCCATTTGTTACACTCCTAATTGCAACATAAGAAAAAAACAGAAACACTAATACACCGATTGTAACACTACTCCTCGTTTGGTTCTTCAATGGTCTTTTGTTTCTTGAATGGTCTTCCATGAGATTTGCTAGAGGTCTTAGGAACTGGCTAGAGTTTACATTTACGCTTGTTGTGTCCGGTCTGTTGACAATTGCTACATGTCTACACAATAAAACAAGTCAATTAGTCATGTAATCAATTAAAAGTTTACATCAACCATAATTCTACAAGATTCAAAATTTCAATAGAAAACAAAAAATTCTATTACCTTAACATCTTGCAAGCTCTGAAAGTTTTTGTTTCCAGATCAGCTCGGACGCTCTTTCCCGTACTCACAAACACATCAACCACAACTTGGACACTATGTCCCAAAATCAGCTCTCGGTTGGTCTCTCAATAACGATGTTTAAAATTCCTGAAATCAACTCTCAATCAACCACGAAATCATGTCTGAGCAAGAGATTCTCAAAGGTATAAAATTAGGATTCGTCGAAATTGGGGGTTTCTGAATTGTTTTCTTCGATTAATATCTTGTTGGGTCGGGAATGAGAGCGTCTTACCGTTTTAAACTAATGTCATGTGGTTTGGGAGAAAGACTTGTTGTTTTCTCTCTTAACTGAAACGCAACGTTCTGGGTTAACGGTTTCTGATAAATCGAAATTGGGGGGGTTTAAAACACGACATAAATAGTTGGGGGTTTGATTTACGAATGATCTTTAGTTGGGCTTTTAATTACTAAAACCCCCTTTTTAAAAGCAGAGGTGAATGGGAGAAAAAAATTCTATACAACAACATTTAAAAACAAATCCCTTATATATTAATTGAGAAACATTACAACTTTTTTTTGTAGCCACACGTCATTACTAGGAAGATTCTTACAATCATTACAGAAATAAGTGGGTCCATCTAATTATACAATAAGATTTTTATTAAACTACCAATAAATTTATTATTAATGTTCTTTATTATTTTCTTAAATAAAAGTTAGGAATTGCCTAATATGGCTAAAGTATAAATGGCAGTTAATGATTTTGAATAATAAAGATTTGATAATAATTAGTGTATCTTCTTTCATATTTGTTTAATTTTAAACTATTAAAATAAATTAAACAACCACAATAACCATATAATAAAAGTTTAGATTTTTATGTATGTGTTATATTTTGAATATTTTTAAGAGAAATTCCCTAGGATAGCCCTTTTTAAGTTTTTGTCACAAAAAATAGCTCTCAATGAAGAAAATGACCAAAATAAGTTTTATTAAAGGGTAAAAATACATTTTTAACCTAGGGTTAGTTAATCTAGACTTAGGGTTTAGAGTTAAGGGGTGAGGTTTTCAGGATAAGGTTTCAAATTTTAAAAAATAAAAAAATAAATATTAAAAATTTCAAAACAAAAAGGGGCCATTTTTGTCATTTTTTTTTCTTGAGAGCTATTTTTGTGACAAAAACTTAAAAGGGGTTTTTTTGAGAGAATTGCCCTTTTTTAAAACGACTATAAATTACTATAATTTTTTGTCTCACATTCAAATTTTATGATCCATGGTTTAAAAATTTTGCTATGACAAAATACAAATGACTACAAAATCATATAAGTAAAAAATTTAATTTAATTAATTATTAATATATATATATATATTTTTTAAAATTAAACTATAAACCATATAAAATGCATAAATATTTTAGTCTTAAAATTTACTTTGAACAATTTTTTTGATAAAAGCTTTGAACGAACATTGACAACTTAATTTTTTAAAAAATTATAAATTACTAAAATTATTAATCCCACAATGAAAATTTTATTATCAGTAATTAAAGTTTTTGTTATTAAAGATACAAATGATCAAAAACCATATGAGTTAAAAGCATCATTTAATAGACATTAAAATTAAAAATATAATACGTATGTTAATATCATTTAAATTTAATTACATATCCTATGAAATAGAAAAAAAAAATTATTGTTTAGATTAATAAAATTGATTTATAGGGCACCAATTTGATTATATATGTAATAGTTACTGATTTTTAATTTTTCAATATATATTTATTATTTTATAATATAAATATTTATATAATGTTCAAAGGGAAGATCTTAACCTAGTATAGAAGGAAGACGTATATTCTACATAAAACCAAGTAAACTTGCTTAAATGAAGTTGTAGATCTTGTAGGGAAAGAATTTTTCAGTCACTAGATTACTTTATTGAGCCTTTCAAAATTTAAAGAGCGACTATTTCCTTATTTCCTTTAAACAAGTTCATTCATACAAAGCAACACGAAACAACTTTTACAAGAATTGATGACTGACAAAAAAAGATAAACAATCAAATTTCCATTTTGGTCAAGCAAGCCACACAGACGCAGACAGGTAAGATGTAACAAGCGAAAAGGTAAGAGGCTTCTGCTTCTTGTATTCATTGTACCGCAAAAAGAAGTAACCCAAATAATCAAACTCAATTGGAGACATCCTTGCCTGTTCAACCAAATTTGTACAAGTTAAAACAAGCTGGAAATAATATGGTTTTGGTACCAAACTTTATGGTTATAGAAATGCACCTGTATGATTGCCCATACCGCCCAGTACAAATGAGACGCTAATTTATACGCGTCTGTCTCTATGAAGACTGACTCCACTTCACCAACGCTGACCTGTTTACACAAAGCAGTAGTATATGGCTATACTTTAGCTTTGGCAATATGCAACAAAGAGAAGGTAACAACCCCATATCCATATTATCTAAGCCATGGTTATTTAATTAGAAAAAGTTTACATTTGTGTTTGCATTTACAAAAAAAAAACATTGACTATTTGCCAACTTCAAACGCAAAAAAAAAAAAGAATAAGCAAATGCACAGAAACAACCGTGGCATATGTACGGACACTATTAATCTATTATGTTCTTACCTCGTCTGGTTTATCTGGCTGTAAGTAATGCTTGATGAAATGATATTGTTCTTCTTTAGTTGGGTAGCTACACAGCAACCACGACGAGGAAGTTATGTTCCAATCTTTTAAGATGAAATTATCATCAACAATAGAACAAGTCGAAATGAAGTTGGACATACAAGGTGTAATCACAGTCGTATCCTGCATATTCATTGAAGTGATTTCCAATGTCGAACCCTCTGTAGTTGTACGATCCATACTCGAAATCAATCAAGTACAGTCTCTCTGACCATAGAGGTAGAGAATCAAGTTAGAGACTTGAGTACTATAACCACAACTTAAAGATACAGAAGATGATAACTTCACCATTAAGATGAATCATTAAATGCAGAGAAGAAGGAATTTTTCTCACCTTCGTCCTCATTTAGCATCAGGTTTCCAGAGAGTAAATCATTATGAGCAAACACCACAGGTGCGTTAAGTAAGCCTGTGAATTCCTGTTCAATCGTGCAAACAATATCAGAAGACCCAAGCAGGGAAAGACTGTTACAAGTCACCAAGAACACATGGCAGACATATAAAAAAAAGCTTCATTGAGAGAAAAGGAATACCCTTAGCTCAATAATTTCTTTGTAAAGTTCATCAAACGAAATTGTCTCGAAGAGCTTCTGCCTATCAGGTTCCTCGAAGGCAAGAGTAGAGGCTGCAAGTAAAGGTACCGAACCAGTATGATTGGTTTGTAAGAGATATAGCCAACACTGTAGAGCAATAGTAAAAAAAAAAAAAAAAAGAAACCTTTTTCAAAGAACTTCAAGATATCAACCCAGAGCTGAGGTTCTTTGGGACCTGGTATGTTCACTTTATGAAACTTGCCAAGCTCTTTGGCAATCTCAGCAGCAATCTTTGGCTGCCTCATGTCTGGCCGGCCACAGGAAAAAGCGAAATGAGATCCATATAAAGTTACTTGAATACTACTGAGCACCACTTCGACTAACATTACTGTAAGCATATGACAGTCTCTCTAAGAAATAAAAAAAAATGACAACCTGATGGCGCTAAGGTTCTTGCTTTGATAAATGATTGCACCATTCCATTTCCAAATCCACCAAGCAACTTGGCACCAAATCCGGCAGCAGAGAGATATTTGATAGCCTACTGAAGCAAATAAAAAGAAAAAAAGAAAAAAAAGACACGAGATAGAACTTCAAGTGATACAAAAGACCTCAGCAAAAAAAAGAGTCTGCTACCTGTAGCTCTCTCTGACGGTTAATAACATAGTCAGTGTTAGGCCCATAGAGCCGCACTGTTATTGAGGATTCTTTGTCTTCTTCTTCCTCCTTCACAGAAACCTTGAGCACTGCCATCAAAGAAAAGAATGATTCGAGCATTTTCGGGATGGAAAACGTATATAATGAAAAAAACTCTCACATAGGTTCGTGATGCCTCCAGACACTCTCTCGACCGAGAAGAGTGAATCGTCAAGCTCTCTCCAATTGCTGAACAGATCTTTACATAACTCTCTGTTAAAACATCATCACAAACGAACGATTCAAGAAAACACGAAACAATTAACAAGAATACGAATTCCACAAGCAAATTTAAGGAGAAAGACAGAAATCTCCATGGCTTAACGAACATGATGCGAGGAATCATGAGGGGGAGAGGCAAAGATGTGTCGACTACAGAGGAAGAATACGGGATCTGGGAAGAGGAGGCGTCGTCGTTGCCCCTACCTCCTTCAGCTTCCAATATCGCCCAGTTATTGTTCTTCGCAGCTCCCATTTTTTTTCAAATTTTATCTTCTTGGTTAGATTCTCTTTTCAGATCTCAATTTGTGTGATTCTGTTTTCCCTTTAATTTTTTTTTATATTAGCCGTCCTTTTCTATTTCCCCAATAAATTGATCAAAGTCGCACCTTCTTCACATGTCGTACAAGTAAGTTTAGAAATAGAATCTTTTCTTTTCTCATGTCCTGTGAAAGTTTATCGCCTTTGGGAACTTTGTAAAATCTTTTTCTTTTTAAATCAATAGACTTGTTTTATGGTTTTTCTATCAGATGCGCTTACTTGCAAGGTGGTATTACAATCTTGGGGACGACTGTCGCCCTCGTTGTTTGAAGGCAACTCTTGCGTGGTCCAGCAAGCCCCCGTTCACATTATATCTGAGACAAGGACCCTCAAAGCGCGAACCCATTACCCATTTCCAGAAGCAATTGGATCAGGCCCAAGCCCAGTTTTCTTAACCATCGCTTGAGGCAGAAGCAGTGCCTCTCAAGAAAGGTGGGTGCACTCATTTCTTCTGGCAGTTCCAGATGTGTTTACTCACCATTCCCAACCAGAGATTTAACTCTAACCAGACCCGTAGCAACTCTCCGATGGTGAAGACCATGTCTCTGCCTCTGGTCACATTCCTTACGACGATATGGACGAACCCGTGTCGGGTCTGGTTCAATTCTTCAGTGTATATTTCATCGATTTTTCTCTACATCTTCTATGCTATCGGGTTTGTCTTGTTGTTTTTCTCTCTTCTATCTAATTCATGGCTCATATAATTAATTTCTCATCTTAAAATTGTGTGTTGTTAGATTGTTCTATCGAGGTTTTTAAGCTTGGTCAAGTGTAGGAGAAAGCTTTGAATTGATCACAGTGAGAGAGCTTTAGCCTCCGAGAAAGACATGTATCATAGCAACAGTCTCACCTTCTGTTCACTGTCTCGAGGAAACCTTGAGTACTCTAGATTAGGGCAAAGCATATTAGGAACAAACTAGAGGCACACTGATCAAGGCACGAGAATGCAGCAGGCTTGAGAAACATTTATTCAATATGCTCTGAGACTTCATCTAGAAAAAACTTGAGCCAAACCAGCAAAATGCTTGCTTCCTCACAAACGATGAATTTAAGAAATCTCAATATGCCATGAAGGAGAAAGATTTCATCATTTCAGAGCAGAAAAGGGCATCACTTTCTGGATTACCGAAGCTCCAGTTAAAAAAAAAAAAAAGAGAGGCTCTGAGACTCACCATTTGGCTCCTAGAGACAAAACTCATCTCATGCCCTGTCCATCTTCTTTAAAGCGGAACGCTCTTGTTGAGGTTTATACTTGAACTCACATTTTTTTATGTTTTTTCTCTATGAACATACCTGGAGACTGAATAAAAAAAAAGTCTTACAGGATGCAGATAGATCACTTGACGCTTTTCCATGTCTCCAAGAGAAACCACGTTTTTGGCTTTTCGTTATCTAAACCATATCTATAACTTTGCTTCTTAAGCTCTTACTTCCCTTGATACGACTGAGAATGCACAGGAACGTTGAGGATCTCACACATAGAGTTGCGCATGGAAAGGTTAGATTCATCAACAGACCTTTGAACGTTTGCTGCCCTTACTCTCTAAAGTCATTGCCTTCAAACTTTAAAACTGACTACCTAGTTGAGATTAACCTCTCTGATAGCTCAGTTGAAACACTATGGAGTGGATGTCAGGTACTATACTTCCATGTGTTTCTTTTGGTGGATGTCAGGTATTATACTTCAAAACAATCTGCCTTTTACACGAAACAAATCTCTTGGTTTCTTTTGTATGCCAGGAACTTGGAAGTCTAAAACACATGAAACTTACTATCAGGCGGCAGTACTTGAATCACTCGCCCTGGAGGGTGTCTCTTGCCTTGAAGGTTGATAACGATAATGATGGTTGCAGGAAGAAGAGATTCGCTGTGGATGGTGATGATGATGGTCTTTTGGTTTAATGTGTTCTGGTTTTGCTTTATATATTTTTTTTAATCCTGGTTTAGTTTTGTAAACCGGATTATATTTGTAAACCATTTTAATTTATTAACAAAATTTGTTTTATTTTTGATTATTTTTTTAATTATCTTATTTTAAATTATAATGTTCAATCAATAATAGCAAACTATAACAAAAGTTATCGATAACATATAATAGTTTTTTCTTACGCTAAGAAAGACCATTTTTGTGCTACAAATCAATTGTCTTGTATTTTGTTCATCTGCATTCCTCCGTTGAACTTCATCAATCCAACTCAGCTCCGGATTGCACACGATCAATTTAGGTGGGGCTGGCCCTAGTTTCAGTTTTGATAGGTCCACCAACAAACCGTTTTAAAGAACCATGGCCCATTAAATTTGACTTTCTATTACCATTAGATCTAGAGTCTCTCTTACTCACACAGCAGCTACCTAAACAGTCACAACCAGCTCTCACAACTGGAAATCTTGACGCTCTCTCTATCATTCCATGCTTTTCTGAGTTCAACAACTAACAGCTCGGCTTTAGCTCCGTTAAACCTTCATGGCTCCATCACGATAATGTTGGAACTAGAAGCTTTTGTCTTTATCTTAATGCACTCGCTGTCTTCGAAGCCCTAGTCAAGTTTCACTCTATCTTCATGGTCGTAAATGTGGAAATCTTCTCTCTACCAGATTCACCTAGTCTGTGTTTTCACGTCATTGCTTCCCCGTGATTTTTTTCATACTGTTGAGCATGAATTTTTTCTATTTTCAATTTTTTGTAATGCTTCCGTTCTACTGTCGAGCATGTCTCCGGGATTTTTGTTTCGGTTGTAAACATTGTTGCTCATTAAGATTTTTATAATATAAGTATTTGCACAAACAGGAAAATACAAATCTTTATGAAATAATATACAACCAGGATATATAAAATAAATCATTGCTCTTTAAGATGGTAGGGTACATCCATATTAGGAAAAGGACGCCCAAAACCACAACACCCATATCATCTCAGAGATTTTAGGGTTGATATGAAGTGGAGAACATCTGAAAAAGAGAAGTCAAACCTGGACAATTAGATGCAAACATTTATTTAATTATAAGCATGGGAAAATAGTGGAAAAAGAAAGATATGTAACAATCATACACAGACACTCTCGATTATTCTTCCATCCTCATCTCATCTCCTTTTCAAGCCAATATTTCACTCTCCATTTTATTTTTAACTATTATTTGACTAAATAAAGCTTTTGATTAATGTTTGACAGGTGCTGGTGATTATATTGCCCAATCGGAGGTATTTTGTTGGTATTGCTTCCTATCAACATATTTCCTTGATCTTCTTGTGGATCGGCTACAAAACCGTTCCAAAGTGTAAATATATATATAGAACAACTAACAGTTTAGTCACCCGACCAAAACGTGGGAAAAATTACAAAATTATCATTTGTAGATTCTCAATTTCATGTACTATGCTGGGCTTGAACTTAAATTATCACACAAACCATTAGAGTAAAAGTATATTGTTTGTTTAGATTAGAGTTAAAAGATTGGTCTATCTAGTATTTTCCATGTAAATAGGACATCTGCGTCTCTTAGAGCACGATTATCGGAAGGTAATTAAGAAGGGTCTTTCACAAAATAATAATAAGATATAGTGTGGGCTCCACAAAAAAAAACAAAAAACCGGTTACAAAAGTCGCGAAAAAAGGATTGACTTTGGTCTGTTTCTTGTACTGTTTGCGGGCTCCACTGACACGTGGCGGTCTGCGATTGATTCTCTTTTAATTTTTTTTCTTTTTAATCAGAGAAAACAAAAAAAAAAAATTTTGAAACCCAAAAAAACAGTTTTAGCGATAATCATGACCTTATTTCACACGCGGGGGTTATTAATAATATATGTTTTCATTAGTTGTTTTAAGAAAGGATGTATATCTAATATTTAGCATTGGTTTAATTAATCTTTCGTTATAACATAACTGATAAAAGTTCGTAAAAGTTTCGTAGTAAATAAAAGCCATCGATATCCAGCCCTTAACCCCTTTTGAGCAAATAATCGATAATTTTACTCCCAATCATCAGAAATTTGGTGTTATACCAACTTACCATACTTGACCACATAGGACTACCAAGTCCAAACACTAATTCTGTTAAACGAGGAGTCATTTCTCTGCGTCGCAGTTGCATTATAAATTTATACAGCATGTGGTTCAAGTTTATGATCTTCCATGAACATGGAGTTCGACAATCCATCATTTATGAAGATTGAGTTTGAAGCATGAGCGAAAATATGTATTGATTGATTTGAGTTAATATGAAAGATTTAAAGTTTTCTCATAATAATTTGTGATGTTTAAATTTTTAAATTTTTAAATCTTTAATGCACTTATGCTAGTTGTGGAAAAAAACTAACTTTATGGTATTTTAGCATTTTGACTCACAAAAAGGAAAAGAACAGGAAAACAAGAATTTTACATACTTGAATGATATTTTAAAATGGTAAAATTGTTAAAGCGTTTTGAGCTTTTTCAGTTATTTATTGTAAAAAACAAGACTAGTAATTTTTTGCTTCAGATTATATTCTTAGACATCTTTGTGAGAATATGCGACAACCTCTTCCGTGGGAACTACTCGGCCCGTGGATTTCTAGCTGGTCCTGCAAGGCACCGACCATAACCCTACATGTGAGTCCTCAGTTACTCTTCAATGTAGGTTATTGGTGTGTTTGGCGTTCTTCGAACCTAAGATCTTACCTTTTAACAATTTTTCCACAAGATAAGTTGTCACCAATTGACCTGCTTTTATGACAACTCACCCCGTGGGAACTATCCATTCCGTGTCCTGCAGGGTCAGCCTGGAACCCACGGAGCGGGGTATGCGATTGTCACCGAATATCCATTAAGTTTTCATAAAATCATGAAAATGGTACAATTTTTAAATTATATGTTAAATAGTCAAAATATTATATCAGCCTTGGAAACAGCATCGATATATTTATTTTGATATCATAAAATTGAGATAATAAAGATAGCATTCGGTTTTAAGAATGGTATATAATGGTACATTTATGATTTTCTATGTAAATTTTGTAATTGAAGGATAGACTAACGTGTCAATAGGAATTACTCCATCTGTTTCATTATAAGTGTCGTTTTAGGTTTCGACACACGGATTAAGGAAACAATTAATTTTGTACATTTCCTATAAAAACACTATTACCTATACACCTAACCATATTTCAACCAATAGAAAAATAAATTTTGTATAAAATTAATAAATTTTGTATTGAAAATCGAAAACAATGCTTATTTTGTAACGAAAAAAATTCTCTAAAATGACACTTAATATGAAACGGAGGGAGTATTTCACAAACTCTCTCTTCTAATATATATTCTAGTAATATACCTTGGATTTTATATTTCAACACTGAAAAATCTAGTTGAAAACTCACAAGGAGCGATCTCAAAGAACAGTATGTTGCATGTGCTCCACTTCTGTCAATTGGAGTTATTTTAACTCCCAAGATTTCTTGCTTATCTGTAGTTTCTATAGATATTATAATATCGCATATATCGGCTTTTATTGTTACTGTGTCACGGATAAACTTTGCATATATTTTAATATAAATTATCAGTGCTATTAAAAGCAAAATTGGAGACAAAATCACACGAGAACCCATATCTGTATGCATAATATGCACATCCAACTAAGTTTTTTGTCACTAATATATTCGTTTCTCCATCTTTTTTTTTTGAGAAATGGCTTATTTCTTCTCCATCTTACAAATTCATTTTTCTTTCATAATCGAGGGAAAGTGCCTTACAGCTTTCTTTTATTTCTCATGTGATCGGTACGCCACTTGCTCTCTCCATGACCTGTTAACACTGTTCTGGATCATATTTTACCTGCGTAGTACTGTTGCATTATTTCGTCTGATAGAGCAGCTTGACATCTATTAAAAATGGTCAACAAGATAAATGACGAGGCTTAGCTAAATAGCAAGAAGACAAAAAACACTGGGACGTAATAAAAAAAATTCCAACTTATATTGTCAAATAAAAAATACTTCCAATTTTTTTTTTTTTTGATAATCGAATGTCTCGGGCCCACCGAAATGGTCCAGAATAGAGACCGAAGCGACTAAGGGTCACCGTGAACGGTCTTCGATCTCGGACGCTGGGCTTCCGCATGTGAATTCCCCAGTGGCCGGGAATGACAAACAAAGTGAGGGAAAACCTCTGAAATTATTTCAATATTGAACTTTAGATATATAAGAGTTCCGAATTGAATTTTTTTGTTTTGTTAATGTTTTAGTTAATTCGTTGTAAATGAACCATAACTATGTAAACATATTCCTAAATATGTTCGTATCGCCGGAAAAGCCAAGGGGTCAACGACACCTGCCGCAAGGTAAACCACAGCCTATGAACCCAGGTGGCGGAACTCATAGCCGTGAGTTTTTTACCACCAGAACTGGAAGTCCCGGTTAATACTTCCAAATTTATCCTAATATTTTTCTCTGTAAACTATTTTTATGCAATATTTAGGTTTTGATGTGGATAACTTTTGTATCAGCTGATAATTAAAATAAAACAAAAAATGCTAAGCCCTAACTTATAACCTGCACTTAATAGAGTCATTGTTTCAAATTTTCCTTCTTTCTTTCTTAGTTTTATTCAAAATATGTCATTTGATACAAATATACATAAAAAAGTTCGATGAGTTAGATGCATTGTTTGATTTAAAAAAAAAATCTGTTCTGTTACAAAAAAAAAACTCTGTTCAAAGATAGTTTTTTGGTAAAACCAATAAAAACTAATCTAAAGGAAACAAATAACATGAAAATACTATGGACTTATTCAAGAGCCTTGTAGTTTAGTAATATCCAAGGTGACAATTTAGAGAAGTTCAAAAGAGTAAAAGGTGACAGTTTAGATCACAGTACGTATTCAAACAAAAAAAAAGAAGATCACAGTACATAAATTTGCGGAAGCTACGAATCCTTTCTCGTTTAGAACTTGGAGTACTACTTCTGGGTAAGTAAGTTATAGATGTAACTTGATGATGCGGGATCTTCATTAATTAGTACGGTAAAGGAAATCCTGATCTTTTGAATATAAATATATATAAGGTTATGTAGATATTGTATAAATTTTTAAATTTAGAGATTACTCCAATTTACTTGGATTATTTATAATTGTAATGAAAAATGATTGTACACGACATGAACAATACATCACCACATAGTTATACATATTAACAGTAATAATGTATTAAAATTACATAAACCATATAAATCATATGAATTAATTTATGTTGTTAAAACCATAAACATTATTTCAATAAGAACCAAAAGTGTCTGGAATTGAAGTTTGGTATCGTCCACCGAAAAGTGTTTAGAAACAGATCATAATACATATTTAAATAATTAAAACAAAACAAACACATAGATCACTCTTAAAGATGTAGTGTTGCACAACAAAGAACATGTAATTATATGTTAAAACAGCATTGGAAGTTGTTGAATTACATATCCCCTATATATTAATTACAAAGAGCGTTACAACATATTTTTGTAGCCACGTGTCATCACAAGGATAATTCTTAGAATTCTTTAAAAAAAAAGTTGGTCCATATAATCATATACTATGTTTTTATTAAACTAACTATCAAATTAATTAGTAGTGTACAAAATAATATTTTTTCTTTCCTTAAATAAAAGCTACGAAATTACCTAATATGATTGACATATATATGACAATTAATGATTATGAATAATACATATTTGATAAAAAAATTGTATTCTATCCATTTTTTTAAATTTTATATTATTAAAAGAAATTAAACAATTACATTAAGCATATAATAAAAAATTAAATTTTTTCTTATATGTTATATTTTGAATTTTAAAAAACGACTACAAATTACTAAAAATGGTAAAAGTCCCACATTGAAAATTATGATCAATAGTTTAACTTTTTGTTGTTCAAGCAAGATACAAATGATCATATATCGTAGGGATGGGCATTCAGATACCCGTTCGGGTTCGTATCGGATATTTAGGATTTTCGGGTATTTCAATATAAAGGTATAGAAACCGTTAGAGTATTTCTATACTTCGGGTCGGGTTCATGTATTTATGTTCGGGTTCGGATATTTTGGGCCGGGTTCGGATATTTAAATTCTGAAGAAAAAATATATAAATTATTCATTGTTTAAGATTTTGTATTTAAAATATACTTTTAACTTAACTGGTTTTCTAATTTTTAAAAGGTAAAATTATTAATAGGTTTGAAGATAAAACTTTAAAAAATAAAAAGATAGTAATTTAGTTGTTGTTTTGAAATTTTAAATTGCAACTTTTATTAATGCAAAAAACAAGAGCTTGATAT
Source organism: Brassica oleracea var. oleracea (assembly GCF_000695525.1). Lineage (NCBI taxonomy): Eukaryota > Viridiplantae > Streptophyta > Magnoliopsida > Brassicales > Brassicaceae > Brassica > Brassica oleracea. The sequence continues at coordinate 16,477,503 of NC_027751.1, read as the reverse complement.
GTATTTTAAGTGAGTAGCAAATGATTTTTTCCATAATTATATATATTATCTAATTTTGAGCAATGTGCATCATTAATATAAATATTTTGAATAAAATGAGAGAAGCAAACTAGAAATATAGGGTTAAGTATACTTATGTTTGGTTATCTTCGGATATCCACTCGAGTTTGCATATTACCCGTTCGGGTTTGGATATTACCCGTTCGGGTTTGGATATTACTCGTTTGGGTTTGGATATCCAATCTCTCCGAATTCAATAACCGTTCGGGTATTGTGCTATTTCGGCTCGAATTTTTGGATCGGATTCAGATACGGGTTTGGGTATCGGATAAAATACGCAGTCTTAATAAATTGTATGAATATGAAGTCTCATTAATAGTTATTAATATTATATATGTATATATATATATATATTAATATCATTTGAAATAAATTATATACTATGTAAAAATATGTTAATTTCAAAATTTGCACTGAAAATTTATTGAGATCTTAATATTTTAATTTTGAAATTTGTATTGAAAAATCTAACATTAAATTTTCGTGATTAACGGTTTAAATTTTTGTTACAGCAAATAAACAAATGTTGAAAAATCATATGAGTAGGAAGTGTCAATAATAAATATTTATATTAAAATATTCTATGTATCTATGTCAATATCACTAAATTTTAATTTATACCATATAAAGTAAATAAAATTATTGTTTTGATTTATTTACCAAAAACGTGATTGTAAATTAACAAAAGATATTGATTTTGATTTATGTGCTTACTCTAATGTATATACTTTTATGCATACAAATTATTTTTTAAATAGGTTTTTTTTAATATCTTATTTGATCCTGACAATTCCAAAAACACATTTCTTCAAATCGAAGTGATTAAATAATTTAGTCTTGATTTTTATTCCTAAAATTTTTTTTATGAAATATCATGACATGATATGATTCCAATCACCTTCTTTTGAATTTTTTCGAAGAATGAGAGATTTGATAATTCGTCTAATATTGTTTTCTCCCTAATACCCTATCTAACTATTATAATTATAAGAATAAGATATTTGAACTATTTATCATAAGTTTTATGGTTTATCATTTAATAAATCAAACAGTTTTTAGTTTATACATAGTTTACATATACTAGAATGGTAAAGTATTATATATTTTTTTTATTTGTATACTCTTAAGTAACTAAACTTCAAAAGGGTAAACTAATAAAATAAGTAATTTGTTTTTTTGTTCTAGAATTACATGATTTTTAGACCGAATTGGCGAATATATACTAGACATACATTTATATTTCGAGTCTGCACTTATATTTTATAACAACTTGATATATTAGATTTGAACACTAACCTGTTAATAGAGTTTGCCGGTGATTTTCTTCAAAATTTTGATTTTTAGATATGTATCTCGAGTGGAACTAATTTTTATCGACGATGTCCATCTTTTTAAATAAACACTTATGTAATTCACGAAATTCAAAGTTAAAAAGAAACTAAATTCATATCAATTAAACTGAGACGAGAATGAAAGCACAATTTTATAGAGGTAGAAAATGAAATCACTTATAAAGAGTCAATAGGAAACAAATCGGGAGTAGAAAAACTAATCCCCTTTCGTCATTATACAATTGATGTTGCTTATTTGGTTTTGGTGATTTGTGTCAGCCGTAAAACTTAATTTATTTTTGTGCATATGCAGTCTTAAAAATAATTAAAATGAGTTTTAATATGTTAACTCTTCAACAACGATGATACATTTAAGAGACTAACATTTGTATTCGTCATTTTCCAATCGATAAAGATTGCAGTGTTGCAAAATTTTAAAGCCAATTAATGAACAAACATTATTATAAAAAACTCACTCCGCGCATACGCGAAGGTTATCATCTAGTCTGATATATTTTTATAGCAATCAAAATTTTGTTGATGATTTTAACAACATAAAACATCATAGTTTTGAGATATTGTCATAGTTTAACACCATAAATTTAGTTGTTAATATACAGTATTTTCCAGAAGTATAGATATGTGCTGATGTATTATTTGCGTAACTGTCAATCATTCCTTTCATAATAATAAGAAAAATACTTGGGTTCACCATTTCTACAAAGTTCTCATCGACATAAAAGTATCCTCCATCTTTCCTTCTGTCCAAACTCAAAGTTTCAATCTGGTCTTATCATTCTACAATTTAATTGATTTTTAGCGGTGAATGGTTTATTCACTTCAAAGGTGAACCCAAGTATTATTCTTTAAGAAGGACTATATATAAAAAGTCTGTTACATTATTGGATCGCACTGATTTTGACTTTCACTATATAAAAGCCAATCCAAGATAATTGTGCCAAATTATCCATGTTTGTTCTAGTCATTCCTTGTGATTTGTAGGGGGACACGTTTTCGAATATTTGCATCACATATCGGGTTGATGATTACGTGCATGTGAATTTTATAACAATCATAGAACCACAAAATATTTTTTGTACCGAGTACGATGCCTCGTTGCATTATTAATTTATAATAATCACATGGCTTGGAAAATTTTTCTCTCTCTACGCGAGACTCGAAAAGCGACATCGCAGATAGCTCCAGCGACGAATTTCTCTACTGGCGTCGAAGGCCTTCTCTCCTCTGTCGTTGTCACCATTTGCTTACGTGGCTTTATGAGAGAATACTAACATAACCCTCTTCCAAATTGGTTTGATAATGGATTAAAGACATATTTTCTTGATAAATAACAATTGGGAGAGTAAATCAAAGGAATCATCAACCCACAAACTAAATGCGATGATGGCAAAGTGACCGGAAAAATCAAAACAATGAAGGACAAGCGAAAGAGATCTTCAGAGTCTACATATTTTAAGAACAAAACTTAAGTTCACCCCTAAGTTGAATGGTTAAATTCACCTCACCTTTTATAACCAACCAAAATGTCATGTATAATTAGTTTAAAAAAATAATAAATTTTAAAAATAAATGGCTGAAAAAAACAATACCGATGTTGACACCGTCTGCAAAACTCAAAACTCTATAAATTTAAAATCTAAATCCTAAACCTAAATCCTAAACTTTAAACCCTAAATCCTAAACTCTAAATTATAAACTCTAAACCCTAAATCCTAAACTCTAAACCCAGAACTCTAAACCATAAATCCTAAATTTTAAACTCTAACCCTAAATCCTAAACCCTAAATACTAACCTAAATCCTAAACCCATCACTTGATTAGGGTTCGGGTTTAAGATTTAAAGTTTAGAATTTAGGATTGATGGTTTAGGATTTATAGTTTAGAGTTTTGGGTTTAGGGTTTAGGGTTTAGGGTTTAGGGTTTAGAGTTTAAGGTTTACAGTTTAGAGGTTTGGACTTGGGGTTTAGGATTTGAGATTTTAAGTTTAGGAATTAGGGTTTAGATTTTAGATTTTTAGAGTTCGGGTTTTGCAAACGACGTTAATGTCGGTGTTGTTTTTTCTTAGCCATTTTTTTTTAAAAAGTATTACTTTTTAATTAATCTTAAATGGCATTTTTGACCAAAAAAAAAATGACACTTTGATTGGCTATAAAAGGTGAGGTGAATTTAACAATTCACCGTAGGAATGAACCCAAATATTGTTCATATTTTAATTAAGTGAAAGAGAAGTGAGAAAATAAGAAGTGGATGCCACCTTTATAGGAGAAATTAAGTGATTTTGAGGTAGTCATCATCATTATATCTGCAAAACATGTTTCATCACTAGGTCTTGCAGATACCAGAGTTTGCATATTCTTTGGATGTAGATTTGCGATATGCTGAGTATTCCTTATAAAACAATAACTTCAGACTCCTCATTTATCATTAGATTGCGAGTCATTGCTGACAAATTGCTATATCTATGAGTATTATCTTTCTAGAACTAGATAATGTCCAAGCTCTGGAAATTAGCCATATCCAACGCGGGTTCATCAAGATAAGCTAAGAGAGTTGTCTTTCCACCTGCAATAACACTGACCTTGCGAAACGCAAAGAAATCCTGTAAAGGTTTTTTTTGCAAAAAAATAATAATAATAAGAAACGACTCATTTGAAATTTCAGAACAAAACAAAATGCAAGAAACACTTACATCATAGTTCTCAAACGTTCCCTTTGGTTTTTCGTCACAAACATTTTGTTGATCTGTCTCACGTGGCTCTATAGAAGGTGACCTGGACTTTGATTTTTTCGTATGATTCAAACAGAGTACTCAGCTTAAGGCGAAAGTTCTTCAACTTTGCATCATGTGTACTCATGTCAAGCTAAACAATATTGTGCAAGTGTAAGCTTCAGGCGTAGATCAAAACTGATGTTATTGCAAAAACATCAATAACTTCTTCTTAGTACTTATCAAACTTATCTTTCATTGGTTTCACCATGTGTCTGACAATCTCATATTCGCTTTCCTCATTCATTTGAAGCCAATTAATGATCTTCCAAACCTGAAAGAATACAAGTTTTAAGTCGGGCAATTATAACATGACATCAAACAAATGATCTGAGCAGAAATCTGCAAAACTGCATATCTTCTCAACTCTCCTCTATTCCTCAGTTGTAGACAAAAACTTATAGTTTCTCCTATCAATTTTCTCCAAGTTAACAAATGCTTCGCGGTACTTGATGGCTCTTTCAAACATATGGTATGTAGAATTTCATTTGTATGTACATCCAATATCTGACTAGCTTTCTCGAAACCCACATCATCCATGCATTTTCAAAACACTATCTCGCATGTCTTTAGTTTGTTACATACTTAAAAATTTTACATTATGCAAAGAGTCTCCAGTCACCTTTAAACCATAGAAGAAGAAGAAGAAGAAGAAGAAGAAGAAGAAGAAGAAGCTCAGTTGGTGAATCAAAGAGGAAGAGAAGCTCCATTGGTTAATAAAAGAAGAAGAGAAGCTCTTGTGGTTGATCGAAGAAGAAGAGAAGCTCAGTCGCGAAGGTATGAGATTATTTTTTTTCAGATCTGTTCGCGAAGACTTTCAGAAGACTTCGGGAAGACTTTCAGAAAACTTCGCTAGATGTGTTCTCCATCAAGAAGACTTCCCTAGAAGTCTTCTAACTTTTTTTGTTAAGAAAAAAATCCTAGAGAAGACTTCTCGAGAAGTCTTCTCGGATAAACAGGTTAGTTTTGAAATTGACTGAACTTTTTCAGAAATTTGACTTTTTATAGAAAACTTCTCGGGAAGTCTTCTCGGGGAAAATTTCTATAGAAGTTTTCTGAAAGTTTTCCCGAAGTCTTCTAACTGTCGCAAAAAGTCTACGTGGGTTACTTTTGCAATTGAAAAATAATAGTAAAACATTTAATATTAATGAGAAGACTTCTTGAGAAGAAGACTTATATAGAAGTCTTCCCGAGAAGTTTTCTATAAGAAGTTAAATTTCTGACAAACTTCGGTCAATTGCAAAACTAACCTGTTTATCCGAGAAGATTTCTCGAGAAGTCTTCTCTAGTATTTTTCGAGAATTTTTCAAATTCAAAAGTAAGCCAATATTTACAAAGCAAGACTTCTTAGGAAGTCTTCTACTTCAATGTTTAATAAAATTTCATTTTTCTACAATTACAATGACTTTTTAATATTTTCTTATTAATTCATGTGTATTGGCAATATTGGGGCTCATGGATGAAATTCATAACTTATTCGGTGATAACTTTGAGATTTCAAGAATTTATGTTTACTAATGTTGTTTTTAGCTAATCCGAGAAGACTTCTTAAGATATCGTAAGAAGTCTTTTAAGAGAAGAGTTTTGCGTCAGATTTCCAAGAGTGTTAAGTAACTTCAAGAATATCAAGTTATTTTATTTAATGTGTCTTTTTAGATCATAAGATATAATTTTTAACTTACATGAGATTTAAAATTTCAACTTTCACTTAAAATTCAAGTTTGATCTTTTGTAAATTTGACTAAATTTTCTTTGAAATTTTATCTCTTAGTTTTAGTAAATTTGACTAAGTTTTTGTATTGTTGTGTTTTGTTATGAGTGGATAGAATAGTTATAAAAAATTCTTCGTATGTTGTATCAATAACTTCAATAATGTCAAGTACTTTTGGCAAAACATGAACATATTTACCAAATTATTTTGATTAGCATCTCTTCAAGTTTACAAAAGAATTCACAACTAAAATATTACACATATAAATCAACAAAACTATTACATATGGAGCTAGATATCATTCCTCAACATAGATAAGCTTGGACTCCACTTGACATCATTTCTTTGTACCACTTTGGGCAGAATACTTCGTGGGAAGTCTTTTAGCATAATATACATTAGAAGACTTTCTAAGAAGTCATCCAAGAGTCTTCTGAGAGACTTCCAAGAGTCTTCTGAGAAGTCTTCAAAGACTGATTAAGATCTCAAAAAATTTGCACATTCAAAAGCATTCAAATGACTTCAAAACAGAGAAAGCTTCAAAAAAAAATTATGTATGCTTAAATAATAATAAAAATCACATTAGGTTGAATAAAAAAAAAATTAGAATCTAATATATAAACACACACAAAATACATATCCAAAATTTGTACCACTTTGGGCAGAAAACTTCATAACACTTTCTGAAGACTTCGTGGGACGTCTTCTAGCATAAAATGCATTAGAATACTTCTTGGGAAGTCTTCCGAGAGTCTTCCAAGAGTCTTTTGAGAAGTCTTCCAAAGTCTGACTCAGATCTGAAAAACTTGCATATTCAAAAGCATTCAAATGGCTTCAAAACAAAGAAAACTTTAATAATATTTTTTATGCTTAATAATAAACAAAATAGTCACATTAGGTTGAATCTATAACTTTTTACAATCTAATACATAAAACACACAAAATATATATCTAAAATTTGTACCACTTTGGGCAGAAGACTTCGAAAGAGTACGGAACATTTGGTGGGAAGTCTTCTAGCATAAAATCTATTAAAAGACTCGCCTAGAAGTCTTCTGAGAAATCTTCCGAGAGTCTTCTAAGAAGTCTTTCAAAGTCCGTCTCAGATCTGAAAAACCTGTAAATTCAAAAACATTCAAATGGCTTCAAAACAGAGAAAACTTCAAAAATATAATTTTATGCTTAAATAATAAACAAAACAGTCACATTAGGTTGAATCTATAGCTTTTTAGAATCTAATATATAAAACACACAATAATACATATCCAAAATTTATAGATCTACCTTTGAATGAGTGAAATATGAAAACCATGTAATGAAGAACCTGGAAAAAAAAAAATTAGTGAGAAGACATAAGAAAAAAATGAGAAATGGATTTAAAGTTTGGTGTTTTGATGTTCAAAGCGGGGTTGGAGAGTTTTAGAGTGAGAAAAATTACATTTTTGTTGTAGCCATTTGAGAGGATGAAAGAGAATGTGTAAATTTTCTTTATAATGGAGATAAAAATTTCAATTAGGTCGAATATTTTCGATACAAAAGACTTCTTGGGAAGTTTTCTAGACCCTAAAATCAAATACATGAAAAAACTTCTAGAAGACTTCGCTTACGGCGGAAAATTTAAATTCTACTACAGTTTAGGCGTGAAACCTAATTTCTACTAAAATTTAGGCGGAAATATGTCAGAAGACTTCTCGGGAAGTTTTCTGGAAGACTTCTTAGGAAATCTTCTGGAAGTCTTCTCGGGAAGTCTTGTAGAAATCTTTCAAACTATAACCTAATCAAATAACTAACTAAATAGCAAATAACAATTCATTAAACTTAAAATCAACTTGTAAAGTGTTTAATATACACAAAACTAAACACATGTAAGTCAAAAAAAAAAATTAAGTTAAGATTCCAAAATCTAAGCCTAAATACAAACAATACTATGACATATGTTACTAAACCCTAAATCAAAGTCTTCTTGGAGGCTTCCAGCCCCTATAATCAAATACCTAAGCAAAAAAAAAAACACTTTCTTAAACTTAAAAAAAAAACTTAGAAAATGTTTAAATCAAGTTATTAGATAGTGACTAAACACACATATGTTACCAACCCTAAACCAAAGGCTATCATGACTCAATCTACATTCACTCATCTATGTTAAAACTAATTCAATTTTAGTAAAACTAAATTTTCATCATCTAGAAATGTTTATTAATACATGATTTCGATTACTTTTAAGATCTAATACATGAGAAGACTTCCTCTGAAAGACTTTTGGAAGACTTCAAAATATGCGGGAAACCTAAATTCTTCTAAAATTTAGGCGGGAATCCTAAATTCCACTAAAATTTAGGTGGAATATGTCAGAAGACTTCTTGGGAAGTCTTAAGTCTTATGTGAGTCTTCCAGACCTTATAATCAAATAACTAAGCAAAAAACATGTCCTTAAACTTTTAAGATATTTAGAAACTGTTTAAATCAAGTTATTAGATAACTAATAAACACATATATGTAAAAAAAATTTTAAAAAGATAAGATTTCAAAATCTAACCCTAAAAATACCAACAATACTATAACATATGTTACCAAACCCTAAACCAAGGACTATCATGAGTTAATTTACATTTACTCATCTATGTTGAAATTATTCAATTTTAGTGAAACTAAATTTACATCATTTAGAAATGTTTATTATTGCATGATTTCAATTTTTTTCCCATCAAAATATATTTTATAAAAAATTTAAATTATTTTAGATATCTACTTAACGAGAAGTCATCTCTGAAAAGATTTCTCTGTAAGTCTACTCTGAGAAGACTTCTTTGTAAATCTTCTCACGCGAAGGGTTATAATGGTAAAACTCAATACATGTTTTTTGTTTGGTAATAAGGAGATTGTTGTAATTTCACTTAAAATGTAAAACGACACTTATAATTTATATTTTATCTGTGGAAATATTGCTATATTTGTAATCAAATTTATTATTAGTTTAACTTTATTAATGTTAATGATGATAAATGAGTTAATCTCTCATTTTAAAAAAACTTACCAAAAAAACAAATTTACAGAAATATTTTTCTATGACATAATTACTCTGATGTCATGTCATATTAATTAGAAATCATGTCATCTTTTTTTATGAGAATTAGTATGGAAATGACACATAAGCATATCACTTTTCAAATAACGTTTAGAGTATGGATAATTTTATAGAAAATACATAACAAAAGCTATATATCAATTATAAGTGTTTAAATTTCATTGTTTTTTAAAAATAAATTAATGAAATTTGTTTTTTAAGAAAGTAAAATAACCTTTATATTGTTACTTTTCTATTTAGCGTGTTAGGGCTCAGCAAAATATCCGTAAAATTTTGATTTGATTCATTATCTATTTCAATACGAACCAAAAATTCAGATATCCATAACTCTACAAAGCAAAGCAAATACCAATATAAAAAATCCGTAAGAAACGAATCAAATAACAAATACTTGTATTTTTAGGAACAGATATCTGATCTGATTTGTTATATGCATATATACACATATATTTAAATAGTTATATATAAGTTATAAAAATATTATATTTTATATAAGTATTTCAATATTTTTATTTATTAAATTTACTATATTAGTTATGAGACTTTTTCTAAAGTAAATAATTTTATTTTATTTTTGTAGTAAAATAATATTATTTTATATTATTTTTATTTTTATTTTTATTTACTTTTAATTTTTATTTATTTGTACGGATCGAATTGGTTATCCGGAAATCTAAAATTTTCTGGATATCCGGGACACCGGATATCAGACTGTTTACGGATTGAATCGAATCAGATAATTGATTATTCTTACGAAACTGATCAGATCATGAATACCTCCAAAAATCTGAATTTTTGATCTGTGTCCACCCGTATTTAGGGCAGTGTAATACGTTACACTGGTTGCACCCAACATAAATTGCATATCTTGATAGGAATCCATATATAAAAGTCACTACCCTTAGTCTCACTTGGGTCGCACAGATTTTGAGTTTTTTTTTATATATATCACCTCGAAACCAGGAATAAAGATTAAATTACAAAACGTCTCGAACAAAATAACCCGAATCTAATAATCCTAAGTAGCTTCGCTCGACTCAATTCCCGGCGCATTCTGCTAACTAGTAATCAAAATTCTCGAGAATGGAAGACCGTTCTCAACCGTTAACGTAGACCACAAGAAGGAGAGATTCACCTCATTGTCTCGGATGCCGGGACTTCTCGTGACGCTACCGGAATAACTACTCCAATGAACTTATCGGCTTATCATTTTCACCACCAATTAAGCACTTCGACAAAATGAAAGTGAAAGAGAGCGGGAACTACTCACTAAGAAATCCCCCAAACTCAAGCTGTACAGTAACTCCAAAGTCGAACAAAGAGCAACAATCAGGCCTTGAATCGCCACCAGACTCCAACTAATAAGGTGTCCAAACCTGCAGAGAAAGTCAATCACAATACCAAGGTAATCAATTGAACACCATTGGCACTGGGATGTGCAAAGAACCAAGCGTTGACACCGAGCGTTGGCACTGATTTTGAGTTTAACTATAGAAATGTCAATCCAATACATTTGTGCCAAGGAGGCCCATGTTTCTTTTCGTTGTAATTTGTAGGTGTACACGTTTGCTAATATTTGCATCACTAATCCGGTCGATGATTACATGCATGTGAATTTTATAACAATCATAGAGCTAAAGGATATAGTTTTTTATTAAATACGATGCGTCAGTGTGTGTTAAGATGTCAATCACAATCATATTAATCAAACTATTAGTTCATCTATTTAAAATAACTAATTGGTCAACGAAATATATATCATCTATCTATATCTTATTAAAACTGAAATATAAAATAGAACTAACTTTCTTTTCAACATTCTTATTACACTTTTTCATTCATTTTTTACTCTTATTAACTACATCATTAATTATTTACCATAATAATACGTCAGATGTAATTATGACATATCCATAATTTTTTACATTCCTTTTTCACACCTCCTAACAATCACTTACCATAATAATACGACAAATGTTATTATGCCATACCCATAGTTTTTCATTCTTTTTTTACTCCTCCTACAATTTTTAATCTTGTGACAATAATCTAAATTGGTAAACAAAGAATTAATTTATTTCTTAGCTATATTCCCAGTAATCATGTCACTAATTAATTATTATATTTTATTCATGTATTTAAATTATGAATGAAGCAATATCAATCATTCATGTGTTTAAATTTGTTAGTCAAACCCACAATAACCTTGCTATTAACTAAGCACTATTAATAATTATACTAATTGCTAACAATAACAAAAATTAAAATTTTGAAATATCATAATATAAACTGATTTATATAACTTTCAATAGTTCATGTGTTTTTTTAATAAGACATAGAAATTTTTTGATCAAAACCAAAAATTGATCAAACCAGTTTTTTTTTTATTTTACATAATTAATTCAAATTGCCTTTTAAGATTATAATTACATTAAACAATAATTGTAACAAAATATTTTCGATTTTCAGTTCAGTATCTGCATCATTGTTACCATGTATTTCTCAAAAAAAAATTGTGATCTCTAATTGTCGCCATTTATTAAACCAAAACTCTATTATAAAGTGTACTAAGGATGAATTTTTCATAGTATTTCTCAAAGATCATATAATCCCACAAATTTAATATAAGTATCTATGCACATTCCAAGGATTCATAAAATATATGTTTAACCATAACGCAAATCATGGGTGCGCGAATCAAACTTTATTGGTCATAAATTAGTTAGGTTTAGAAGCTAAACACATGTTTCTTAATTAAAAAACTGTTACAACTCTTTTGAGCATGTCTCATCTATATTAACAGATTATTATCTAATTTGACATTTACAAAATATATTTTCTCATTTAAATGAGTTATATTGTATAAATCTAAAGTTTGTATATTTATGCAAAACAGCAAAACTCACATATATTCATTTATTTGATAATCAAATACAAATCTAATAAGATATATATATATATATATATATATATATATAATAAAATTATGGTTTATAACAGTAAAGTAAATTACAGCATGTAACTTATTCAATTTTTATGTTTAAAAGATTATATAAAAATTTAAATATATGGTAAATGTTAAATAATTTACCACTAATTTTTTTAAATAATATTAAAATATGTAAAAGTTAAATGAAATATCCTCACGGATGTGCAGGTCAAGCTCTAGTTATTTACTTAGATTAAATGTTTTTGACTATTTCAGTACGGTTAGTGTATTATATATAATCACCTCCTATCAAAAAAAAAAGATAGTGTATATATATATATATATATATAAAATGATTTTTAAGATGTTGTTTGGATTGGTGTCCGATCATTTAACCAAACCAAAATCGTCCCTCTAATTACCTTTTGTTTTTATTTTCACCAATTATCTAACCGGTTTATTAATATATACATAGAATATGATTACTATCTTAAATGCTTATAATCTAACATGGATTGTTTTCGAGTGACATACCTCAAAGTAGTCAAAGCGATGTCACAAAGATAAGAAAATGTTCTTCGAGTCACCTAACTCATAATACAATTTAACCGTAATACATATCTTGACACGTTTAGCCTTTTTTAAAGGACATTCATACTAATTTTTGTATTTTCTTTTACAAAGACAGATAGCATTAACCGGTTAACTAAACCAGGATACATCTTGAAAGCCTAAGTCATTCAGAGCGTTCATTTGGGCAATGAAATGTATCAGAATTTTAAGGCAGTATGCAACATATTTTTTCAATTGGTGAAGATAGTTTCGGAACCAGAAAAATGACATGCTTTTGCAAGTTATTTAAAAGATATCAAGATACTGAAAGAAAGTTTCACTCACTCAAAGTTCATTCATATACTTCGGACGCAGAATACAAGGATGAACAATCTTGCATGAGTGGCTAGGCAGCAATCGTCGTACGTTGTTCATATAGATACGGATTTACCTTCTTGGTTTGCAGAATCTTAAAATAGTCTGTTTATATTGTAAAAAAAAATACATAAAAAATCAAAAAAGTGACAGATGCAACCTAATCAAACGCGTCGGAACCTACCTCCAAGGAACTGTCACGTCGACCACCGTTCATCGATTAAAGCAAGAGCACCTGAAAAAGCAACTAGAAAGTGGAGAAGGTTCCAACGACAAGGAAAGTGGAGAAGCTTTCAACGGCAAAAATGAGTACTTAATTTATTGTAAATTTAATGGTTAAATGTATAAATAAAAGGAAGTAATAAAAATACTGCTATTCATGGTTCCAAACAATTCTCATTTAAACTATTATTCATATTTTCAAACAGTACCAAAAAGTATTTTAATTTTAATAATATAGAATATTTTAAAACAGTACCAAAAGGTACTTTAGTTTTAATAATATAGATATATAGCTAAACATGTATAAAAACTATAAATAATAAAAACTGCGACTAAAACTTAAATGAAAAAAATAAATAGAGTTGAATATAGTATGATCATATGGTTTAACTTAGTAGGATTGGCAATATAGTATGATGGACCATGGAACGTCTAGTGTACGATTATATTATAGCGTATGATTAGATGATTGTGTGAGCATCAGTTTGACTTATGTGTAACATCTAAACTATTAAAACAGGAGTACATTTAGTACTTGACCCTAAGTTTTCTTCAAAAATTACCATTCTATGCCATTACTGTAAAACACGGTCGTTTTACATTAATCGCTAACCAAATCGTTTTACATTCCTAGACCATAAATTTGCTAAAAAACATAACTTTGCACTATCTACTTATGTATTACTAAAACAATTAATGCAATCGTGATAAGAACTCGGTGTCTCTTGGTCTACTGAATCAAAACCATCAATAAATACATTTATACATACATTTTTATAACATGACTAAACCATCAATTTCCATTGGGATAATAGCATTCTAAGTATTAGATAGATACAAATTCATTTGATTACATTAAAAACAAAGTTGTGTTCATTGGTCTATTTGTTTGTCATATTATGATCGTAACATTATCAACAACATGTTTCTCATATAAGTTTTGTTCTCAATTCTCATGTTCCTTTGTATGAACAATCGTATGGTTCATCAAATATGTATAAAATAATTTATTTGGTTCTATATACTTAATTCGGTTAGTTAATACCTAAAATAATATAGTGCATATCATTATATATTCACGGTGAAAATATTTAGATTAATTAATACTAATATTTTTTTTTCCTTAATAACATTCTAAAAATATTCTTATTTCTACGCAAAAATAAAGAACAAAAACGATATCAATCAATTAACACAATTTTATTATTAAGTTGACAAAACTTGCAAATCAAGTATGGATAATCTCTAAAAACAAATATACTATATATAATTATTATTTCTTAGTTAACTCAATAACATTCCAAAATATACTCCTATTGCTACGGAATAACCATAACAAAAACGTTATGAAGATGTGTGGGTAATCTTTAAAATCGCATATATTCTTTAAAAGGAACGTATATTAAATTACTGAAAACATATATTCTCTTTTGAATGCATTCAAATCATATCATAACTAACTAAAGATTTTGTTATAATTTCTCATTTACCCTACACTTTCCGATGCCAACTATATACATCTCATATCTATTGAGTAAAAGGAAAATCATTCTAAGCAGAAAAACCTAAACACATGTTTAAGATTACAGCTTTTACTCCTCACAAAACTCAGACCTTTTAAAAACTCATGGTGGGTTCAAGTTAAATGTTTACGTTCATGGAAGTAACACACATCGTTTGGAGGAAGTACCTTCAAGATTGTTTTAGCCAACCAATTGGTATCTTATGTTTCTAAAAGTTTGTTACATTCCCTGCACTTTCTTCATCTAATATTTTCTTGCTATTATCTAATATGATGCGTGTTTTGATTGAAGGGTAACAAAATCTATGCTACTTGCAAAAGAACTCACATGTACCGAGTTCAACGAGCTGCAATGTTTATAACGATTTCGATCTCGCCTAACAAACAATTTCAATTTTTACTATATTTAAAAAACAAACGATCTTAATGTATCTCTTTATGAAGGTCCTGTTAATATTTTGCACAGAAAGAAATCAGATTTGGTTTGAGAATGTAAAACAATTAGTTTAGTATTGTATACTAACCATCTTATTGTTCAGATACGATCAACTGCAATAATCCATAGATAAGCATGATCTCCTTCCATTCTGACACAATTGATGTTTGCTTTTATTGTCGGTTTCTTCTTACATTCTTCTTTGTCTAGGAAAATATATATCTATCAGTAATTCAGACGCTGTCCTGGAAATAGATACGGGTAAACTAAACTGAGTTAAAATCAGTCAGCATAATAAACCAAGAGCCGAAGCGTTTTAGTTGATTTGTTACCGATCTGAGACATGCATGATTTTTTTTTCGGGTTTAGTTTGCTCATCATGTCTAACCTTGAGGTCAAAAGCGATAGTATATAGCAATAGCTATCTGATTAATTATACAATACTAGCCATATTTCTAAAGCGTATAATAAATCAGATCGTGGAGCAAAGGATCCGGTGAAGACAAAGAGACAAGACAAAGAGACAAGACAAAAAGAGAGTTCAATGTAAAAAAGGAAGTCAGTGGAACGAAACAACCGACGGTAACCTACTTTCTGTTTTTTTTTCCGAAAAAAAACATTGAAAAAAAACATTTTGGGCTTGGCCATTACAAATGAATGAGGTCCGCAATGTTTGACAATTTCTCATGTATTGGGCGAAATTTTAAAATATATTATAATATAACTAATTTTCAAAGCAATACCTAAGTTTATTTATCTAATACTATAATTTTATCACATTTAATCATATACAAACTATCTAATTTTACAATTATACATAAATATAAACAATCAAAACATATAACAAATAATAATATTATTTTAAATCATATATAAATTGTCTTAAAATAAAATTTGAACTATATATACAAATTTCAAGTTCAAATAACCATCTCTAGATTTAATAAAAGACAATTCTCTCAAATAGTTTTTTTTTTAGGTTTTTGTCACAACAATAGTCTTCAAAAAATAAAACATATTTTAGTCATTTTCCTCTTTAGAAAACTACTTTTGTAAAAATAAACTAAAAAACTATCTAAGAAAATTTCACTTTAATAAAATATAAAGTATATTTAGAACTTTAATATGCTTCGTTTTAGTGTTATTTTGTCAAAATAAAATAAGCAAGGAACTCAAGCTGTTGAAAACAAACAATCTCATTAAGATGACAAAAAAAATTTCAATAAGAAATAAGTTTATTAGCTAAACATTAACAAACAAGTTGAGGAAATTCTAAAAACATATAAATATGGACATTCTCAAATGTTAACCATACAAAATTGAAAAACTATCCGCGCGGGCGCGCGGATCCAATCCTATTATAAAATAAAAATGATAGTGTATATTTATGAAATCATAATCGTTTTATCAACCATTCATATTACTGTCTCGTGTGAATCATTCGTACGAGTCTGAATGTGGGAAATTTATTACAGCAATTATTTTGTTTGTTACTTCCTCCGTTTTATTAAGTTAGATATTTTAGAAAAAAAATTGTTTCACAAATATAGAATTTTTGTATTTTCTATAAAAAAATTGTGATATTCAAAAAAATAATAATTAACTTTATTGAATTACTATTGGTTAAAAATTATTGAAAAATAAAAATTACAGAAAATAATACATTTATTATAGTGATTTAATATATTTTCTTAATATGTATGAAAACACTAAAAAGTATATCTTTATAAAACGGAAGGAGTATTTTCCGGTGAAATTAAATTTCTCTAATAATGTTACCAAAACGTTTATTTGAATTATTTCATCAATGGCTAAATTTCATTTGATATAGTTAAACAAATGTTTTTAATGAATTGGTTCAAATAAAATATTTCAGTTTCCAATGACTAAGTCCAACAACTTTTTTTTAACAATCAAAGGATTCATTTAATTAAAAGAAAGTTTATGGCTTTGGTCCCAAATGTGAAGAGAGACAAGCTTTCCCAAAACGGTCTGCTAGCCCGTTACAAAAACGAGGGGTGAAGACAAAGCAGCAAAGGTGAAAAATTGAGATCAGTAGAGTAATTAGAGAGTTGATATCCGAGAGAACTCAAAGAATTCTGATGCTTTTCATCCCGAGGTGATTGCCCTTACAAACACTTGAGAGTCATTCTGAAATAGATGTTTGTGAAGTTGAGAGAAGAAGAGTGCATCAAAGCTTCCATGATAGCAAGAGCTTCTGTCATACAAGTAGACATACAAGTAGAGGAGACATGTGTCCACCAATAACGTTATACAGTAGATTTTTAAAAATAATATTTTTTAATCTATACTATTAAAAGAGAAAGAGTCTTAAAAAATCTACTTCTGAAAGGTTGTTTGACCCTTTCATTAGCTAATTATGTTTGGTCTTATCTTATATATCTCTAACAATAAATTATAAAAGATAGCTTTGTGGTAAAAAAGAAAAGAAAAAATTATCAGAGATAGATCTTTTTTTTGGTTTTACCTTGTATTTCTCTGACAATGCTTGTTTTTGGTCTTACCATATCTCTATCTATTTTAATATATTATACTTCTACAATTAACTCACGTATATGGTCTTATATAAGTTAAAAAGTTTTTGACAAGAAAATAAAAAAAGTTATAGGTCTTTGTTATAGCAGTCATATTATTGTTTATATTTTATTGTTTTCGTAACTATATTGTTTTCAAACCTCAAGTGTAGCGTGGATTCGCCAGTCGCAGTAAAAAGCAACAGAATCATGATTCCAAAAAACGAAGATTGGGTATGTATATATTTTTAGTCGATTCTGATTTGAAACCCAGTAATTATTAGCTAGAAGCATTATCTGTATTTTTCACTGCCGGTGAAACAAGTTTAATTTCAACAAGACGAAGAGGATGACTTTTCTTAGTTCTAAATTTTATTTTATTTCAGCCTAATTTAGGGGATGTATTCAACTGAGAGTTTCAGGTGATTTGTATTAAAATGACAAATCCACTGTTATTGAAACATGAATTTTAAAAACTCATTTAAAATCCACTGTTATTGAATTTGACATTTCTTAAAGTACTCTGAAATCCACTGTTATTGAAAATATTTTAAGTTGTGTAGTTTTAAAGTTTTCAGGTGATTTTAGGGTGTTTGGGTATGATTTCTTAGTTAAAAAAAATAAAACTCAAATCCCATAGTTTTAGGTGATATTCTAGAGTAGTTTAACAAAAGTCACTTAAATCTCTGCAACTTATTGAAATCATCTAAAACCCCATTAAAAATCAAATCACATCAAATGTTAAATTGAATACATCCCCCTGTTCACTTATGTAAAGCCCAATTTGATTTGATACCACTATCGATATATGAATTAAATATTTTATGATTTTGCAATTTAGAAAATTACATTCAAAAATTTAAACCAATGTTTCGTACAATAATCAAATACTGATCATTCATGGTTTATGTCATTAATGAAAATTGAAAAGTGCCCTTACTTTTATAAAAGATTAATAAAACTTATTAATGGCGTTTAAATCTTTTAGTTTTAAGCCTACATATACACTTAAATAAATCAATAAATATTGGACCTACATATATTTATAAGATATGCTAAACTTAAATTTAATATAAATATTTTTATTTTAAATATTTGACCTATGTATATTATGAACCCTATATAAATTAACAAACATTATGACATCAAATATAATATTTTTAAATCTATGTATTAATATTCAAAATAAATCATTCAAATATTATGCATATTTTGCATACAAACCAATATTATATATCCTACACCATATATCATATACATAATATTGATATCGCAATTATGAGATTAAGAATACTTTTAAAATATCATAAAATTAAATTTTAAATCTAAAATACAAACTTATAATAGGTTATTAATAATGAAAATAAACAAATATTGTCATATCGATAAGTTTCTTATATTCATTTTTATTTAGATGACATAATAAAAATTCCATCAAAGTTTAAGGAATCACAATTTATGTATATCAAAAACAATATCAGTAATTTAATTTTGAAAATTAAAAATATAATCATATATTTGTGTTTTTATCGTATCAATGGTATCAAATTGCGGGTTAATAGCGAGTTTTTGGGGTTTACCCGGATTCTATCGAATTTTAATTAACAAATTTTTCATTAAATCCAAAATGAATTATATACAAAGTATCAGGCCTCCCGGTTCAATCACGGATCTGAGTCGGATACACAGACACTTCTTAAAGCTCAAACATTATTATTGAACAACTTTTAAATTCTATGTTTTCTAATAAAAAGTTATAAATTTATGCAAATTTTATCAAAATGTTTCAACCAAAAAAATATCCGCGTTTTCTAAGATATGAGTAGTTTCTAAATCAAATAGAGATAAAAATAGCGCAGATTGATTGTTAAAACTATGATATATATATGACACAAAAAAACTCATTTTCAATTTAAAATCAACAATTCATATCATTACTACATTTCTATAATGAGAACACATCGGGTGTTTCAAAAAAAAAAACACATCGTTCTTCAATATAGAATATCTATTCTACTAAATCATATATATCATTTTTAAATCTATTTCGAACAAATACCATATTTTGAAGAAAAAAAATAAATGATAACAATATAAGAACTTGATTGTTATGATTCGAAACAAAAATAGTGATATTTTATAAATTAATTTTAGATAATTAAATGAAAAACAAAGCACAGATCAAAATCTAGTATTATAGATAAAAGAGACGGAGAATTCTCACAAAAATAGGGTAGGGTGGGGGGGAATTATATATAATGAACGAACAATAAACAAATGCCAAGTGTAAGAAGACGATGACTACATACATATATAATGCCAAAACGGTTTAGAAAACAAAAACAAGAAAAATTAAATAACAATAAAAAAAAACGAAGCGAGGAACGGAGAAGAGGGCCAGCAACCTTTCGCTTCACCATATTTAGTGGGACATTAAACGCACTCACTTACTGCAGTGGCTCACAAAATCCCAAAACTATTAAACTAAACTGGTATGAGCCATTCGATAATATATTATTTTATTTAAATTGAAAAGAATTATAAAATTTTAAGATATGTCACTTTCTATCTTTTAAGAGAACTAGTTTTCGAAAATTTTGAAATTTATTTCAAACCCTTAATTGAAAATTATAAAAATATAGTATGTACTTTATATTTTTCACTGCATATAAATATTTAGGATAAAATATATGTATAAAATATAATATAATTTTTAATTTTAACACATATATATTAAGATCTAAATTAATTTAAAACATATGAAATATTAGGAATCGACTAATAATATATATATAGACGATTGAAATCAAAACAAGTTGCATAGTAAGATGTTCTGGAATGGAATTAGATTTGATTAGGCAGTCTATCCAGTTTAAATTTATTCCCAGAACAGCTAATGTTATAGCTGATTCTCTTGCGAACCAGGTTTTGTTCCTGATGATTCTTTAATTATGAATGGAAAATGGTTTACACAAAAAAAAAAGCAGTCTAGCTGAAGATTATTTATCTAAAGAATTTGAAATGAACCCAAATGAATTTGCTTGAACCATAAAACTAGAAAAAGTAGCAGAAACCAATAATTTCATTTTATATCAAACTCAAAACATTATTGATAAAAGTCAAAATTTGATCAAATAATTAAATTGTAGTTAGATATATTAATCAGCATAAAGAGAGGAAACTGAGCTTTCAAATTTCTGAGCTTTAGCAAGAATAAAGTGATGGGTTCGTTGGCTTAATAAATGAACTGATTTTTTTTCTTTTTAACATATCTAAAAGAAAGAAAAAACATATAAATATATACAAATTAATATAATTACTAAATACAAAAATGATATACACAATTTTAATTATGTAAAATTAAGTTAAATATAATTTAATTAAATCAAAATGATAAAATAAATTATTATTTTTAAAACTAAATCCAAATTGTTTAAAAGCTTATTTTATGATTTAATGTATCTTAAAAAAATTGAAACTAAAATCTAATATATATATGTAGACCAGTTTTTCACTTTTAAAAATTATTATTCATGCCATAAGAAATCTCCTGATAAAAGTAAAATAATAACATTTTTCTATGCCGTAAAAAAAACTTTTTTTTTCTATTAAAAGAGAAGTACACAACTTTTTCATGTGTTATTTTTTTTTTGGGATCATCCATTAAAAGTTTAATTAATACATTTTTGTATATACCTAATAATATCTCAACAATATCATGACTATTATCTCAACAAGAAATATATGGAACTAAAGCTTCATATCTTCTTTAAAATATATATTTTTATTTTATAAAACTGTGGAAGTATATAAACACAGCTATACTAACGTACATATATATTATCTGATTGTACGTTAATTTAGGAGGAATACTAAACCATAAAAACATATCTATTTACAGGTGGATTTTCTAATATATAAGGCAAAGAGTTTTAATATATTTTAATATACTTAGTGCTCATAATATAACATAATGCACGTGAAACCACATATATTGACAGATACATATTGCAACGACATGTTTTTTTTTTTTTTTTTTTTT
>NC_027751.1:16435082-16455612 GCF_000695525.1 Brassica oleracea var. oleracea | reverse complement strand
TTCCAACTCTGAATGTAAAGGTGTTTCGCACCGCGTTAGATACCTGGAACCCATAAATTGAATTTTTCCCGTGCTATCCTTCCAGACCCATCCCATTCCACTAAACTGAGCTGTGGAGGCCCACGAGCCATCCACCATACATATCTCACCCAAGCTTACGGCTTGCTCTTCCACTTCGGGCTGTCCCAGTATGGGAGCAGGTATAGTTTCCCTCGCATTATGCCAAGCTTGACACTCACTTTCTGCATACCTAACTAGCTCCAATGGGTCTCTATCGATGCCTCTAAACAACTTATCATTTCTGGCTTTCCAAATGTACCAAATTATCCAAGGATAAGGGTCCCTATCATCTTCTGGCTCCATTATATTATTCTTCCTCCAGAAAAAATAATCCATATTAGCGTAAACACTTGGTACCGGAAAGGTTTGAGAGCTCGATGGTGTAGATGATAAGGCCCATGCTTGTAACGCTGGAGGGCATTCAAAGATTGCATGAGTAACAGTTTCCTCTGGCTCACCACATCTTGGGCAGTAGTTCTCACATCGCATATTTCGGCGTATTAGATTCCTCGTTACCGCTACCTGTCCAGAGATTAATTGCCATATAAGATGACAAATTTTTTGTGGCGCATTTACTGTCCAAGCAAAGGCTTGGAGTTTAGTTATATTGGGTTGTAGGACTTCTAAAGCCTCCTCTGTTCTCATCACGTTCATAGCAACCCAATATCCAGACTTTAACGTACATTGACCACTTTTAGTATAGCTCCAACAATAAGTGTCTCGTCGGTGAGTAGGGCTTATGGCCATACTCTTAATCAACGGAATGTCTTCTTGGTCCACATATTGTTCCAGTAATCGGGCATCCCATTCTTTTGACTCGAAATTAATAAGGCTGCTGATGGTCATGCTTGGATGTACAACTGGGACTCTTGATCTTGCTGGCCTTGCCGGCGTCAAAGGAATCCAGGGGTCCTCCCACACATTAATTTTGTATCCTGAGTGCACCTTACTCCTGATGCCCAAGAGTAGTAGCTTCCTTGCCGCTATGATACTCGTCCAAATATACGATGGGGAATCCACAGCACCAGAACGCAAGGGCGAACTTAGACGGTAATATTTTCCCCGAAGAGCTCTTGCCACTAATGAATCTGGATATTGAACAAGGCGCCAGAGCTGTTTGGCTAGGAGGGCTAGATTAAATTCATGGATCATACGGAATCCAATTCCTCCCTCTTCCCTAGGCGCACACATTTTCTCCCATTTTGCCCAGTGAATCCCTCTCTTTGGCGGATTCGAACTCCACCAGAACTGTGCAATGGCACTCGCTAAATTTTCGCATATCTCCAAAGGTAGCAGAAAGCTGGACATGACGTAAGTCGGAAGAGCTAGTAGGATTGACTTGATTAGGACTTCTTTCCCTCCCTTTGACAACCATCTACCAGTCCAACCATTAACTCTGTGCAGTAGCTTTTCTTTTAAGAATGCGAAGAGCCGGCATTTTGAGCCACTAATATCCTCTGGGATTCCTAAGTAAGAGCCCATTCCTCCTTCGTTTTGAATACCAAGTGTATCTTTAATCTGCTGTCGATCATTCGCTGGAATCCTTTTACCAAAGAGTAAAGAGGATTTATCAAAATTGATGCATTGACCTGATGCTTTCCCATATATCCTGACCACTTTCATAACTTCTTCACATTCACGGGGCTCCGCCTTACAGAAGAAAAGGCTATCATCAGCAAAGAGAAGGTGAGATACCGAGGGGCAAGCGCATGCAACACGCATCCCTGTTATCTTCCCTAGATTCTCTGCGTGATTAAGAAGGCTAACGAGCGCTTCCGTGCATAGAATAAATATGAAAGGAGACAAAGGATCTCCTTGACGTAAACCTCTCCCAGGGATAATGTTTCCCCTAGATTCACCATTCATGAGAACTTTATAATGCAACAACATGTTTAATCTACACAAATCACTAATTTACATCTTTACAGCCAAAATACATTAATGTAGGTAACAATACTCTCTCTGTTCAGAATAATTGGGTCTTAGAGTTTTTGCACACCAGTTAATAAATTACAAACTTTTATTAAATCTATCTCGTTTGTCTAAAACCAACAATATCTGTAGTCACTAAAACCAATATAAATCGTATTGCAGAATACAAGTGGTCTTAAACATCAAATTACATTTATTTTTGTATAGAAACATGAAAACATCATTTAAAATGAAACAAATTTTTTTTAAAACACTATTTATAGTGAAATGGAGAGAGTACTAACTTGATTTAAATGAGTCAAGGCATGATACTTTGTTTTTCCCATGATACAAATTAAATGTAAATCCCATGATAATAAATCAAACAAAATAGATTAAGCAAGGTTTTGAACAAAATATTACAATGGCAAATTGATATTTAATGACAAACTTTATACGAATAAGACTGAATTATAATAATGTCAAATAAAACACATGAAACAAATGTTAATTCACAAAATAAATAAACCCATGCAAGTGAACAGATCAAACTCTAGTTGATGATTAAAATCTGTTCGGCCAAAATATCGTTTCTAAAATGGTTATAGATCGATGAAGTGATTAAAGCATTGTTGAATACTTATTGGTTTGACAGCTGCTGCGATCGTGCATGCAATTTGTTTCTTGTTGTTTCATCAATAAATAATAGGACTTTAATTTAATTGCTGAAAAATATAATGGTCTAAATTTTAGATTTATGTGATATTTAAAATAGTTGAGATTGGTTGTACGATGTTGCGGCAAAAAAAAAATACTAATTACATTACATATTGCAGTGTTTTTGTAGTGACATATAAACAAACAAGACCTAAAACTATTTTTTCTGTTTGTGAGTTTTTTTTTTCTGAAGCTTTCAGTCATTTTCTTTTTCTGTTTATGAGTTTTGTTTCTTAATTTTCATTCAATTCACAGCTTATACTTCTGATTTATCAAAGGAGTAGTAAATTTGATATTCCAAAAAAAATTCAATATTTTGTGGATAAGTAAAAGTGTTGAAAATAGTAACGAACCTCGTGGAGAATCTTTGAGATTGCTAAATATTTTATGGGATTAAATGCAAATGTTGTTTTTCTGATCCATAGTTCTGTGTATGCCTATTATCCTTGGGTTAAATAAATATGTTATAATCATAGAAAGAAAAAATGACGAAAATGAAAAAAAATAAAAAAAAGGTGAATTGGCGAAATAATAATAAAAACTAAAATTAAGAAACTCATGAGAAGAAAAAGGAAAAGAGAGAAGGGGAAGGATGGTTAGTTTGTTAATTTAGTTTTTTTTTATGGTTATTTGGCCAAATTTCTCTATAAAAAAGGTAAGAAACCGGCCAAACTTAAATTCCAGACAATTTGTCAAAAAAAAAACAAACTTAAATTCCAAAATCTAAAGTTTAAAATGATAATAAAGTTGGAAAAGGCGTGACGAACCTATCTCTAAGGCTTCACATTTTCGTGATGTCTCAAATCACATATAGTGGAAGGTCGGTGCGAGCTCTCATCCTCTCTCTTTCAATTATTTTGTGCCTATAAAAGGGCAGTCTCCTCTGCATCATTCTTTGCTTCTGTGGCTTACAAAGAGCAGACATTTAGCAGAAAAGTAAGGCTATTCTCATCAAGGCATTACTAGAAGAAAAATGGTTTGGATAATCTTTTTCTTCACGCTTGTAAATTAATGGTTTGTAAGATTTTGAACTGGGGACTGATGTGGTGGTTTTCAGGAGAGCAAAGGGAGTTGGACGGTGGCTGATGCCGTAGACTACAACGGCCTACCGGCCGATAAATCCAAAACCGGTGGCTGGATCACCGCAGCTCTCATTCTTGGTTCGTTTTCTTCTATTTTCTTCATTATTATTAAGTTCTGGACATAGGTTAGTAATTTTTGGTATCTTCTCTATAACTTTGAAGAAACATTTATGCACTTGTAGATGTACTATTTGTCCAAAAATGTTACCTCTATACATAGATGCATTTGTAGATATACTATTTGTCCAGATTTACATGTAGATATATTCATATGCCATCATGATCACGAAAATCTGCGTTAAGTTACGCATCCATGTATTAGCTAGAAACTAGCTCTTCATCTACATGCACAACTGTTATTTGGGGTAAAATAATCATGCATAATTGTTATTTTTTTAATATATGGTAAAATGAAGTAAAGGACATACGTCGCGCACATGTTGGTAGAGGGTGGTAGATGTATTTACGTAGTTGATTAAATTTAGTCACGAGGTGGTTGTTCATGCGTATAAGTTTATTATTTCCACAATACGTAAATATATACGGTCAAGAACAAAAGAGTTTCAATCTCAAATCAGTCACCCTCACACATGATATGATAGAAATATGTCTTTTGAATATAAAAATATGATATGTCGTTGTTCTGAATCACGCTGAGTGTAGGAAAGATAAAGAGAAAAGAGACACGCCACATGACTCCCCATGATCCCATCTTTACTCATCCAATCATATACTCCAATAATAATTTTCTTTCTGAAATCTGAATAATACTGAAAAGATATATTACAATTAGAGAGAGAAAAACGAAAATTAGACATCAGGATTCACGAGTTTACTTAGGATTTATCAAAACGCCGACCTCTATACCCTCTTGTTTTGTTCCTTAATATTCTCTTACAGATATTACCAGTTGTCTTAGTTATAATATTCCGGATAATCCAAATTTGGTTTCGTTGTTTTCTTAGACAACACATTTCCATTGGTTCCCTACTTTTTGTAACGACAAATATAATTGATTTTTACAGCCACGACTCATTCATGGATTTAGTAATGCAACAATCTCATTTTGGTAATACGTTACAAGAATAAATAAATTTGTAGTTGGAGTCCGGAAATTCTATGGATTGGTAGTGTCATTACACTCTAAAATATTTACCTTTCGACAGTCAAACTTATTTATGACTCCTTAGAGATGCGAGCTTCAAACATTGTCGAAATTCTAATATATGAATTAAAATTACTGGCGCCTTACCGTATTTCGTTATACTGTATTAATCATTGAGTCATTCACTACTTGGATCTGGGTTGTGAAAACCGGAAACACTAACATTATTAGAAGATTATTCTTATATGTAAAATGAACTGACTAGTAATCTTGGAACATAAAAGAGCTGATAGAATATCTTTTTAAAAATATTGCAGGGATAGAAGTTGTGGAGAGGCTATCAACAATGGGAATAGCAGTGAATTTGGTAACATACCTGATGGAGACAATGCATCTCCCAAGCTCAAACTCTGCCAACATTGTCACTGACTTTATGGGCACTTCCTTCCTCCTCTGCTTACTCGGCGGGTTTCTAGCTGACTCCTTCCTCGGCCGTTTCAAAACTATCGCTATTTTCTCAACAATTCAAGCTTTGGTAAGACTCTGAAACAAACAGCTTTCGTTAATATATATATATATATATATATATTATATGTATACATAGTCATTAATGTTCTTTTTAAAAATCATTATGGCCAATAACTGGATACCTTAAAAGGATGATAGTTTATATTTCATATTATTTTAAATAGGAGTATTAGACTTCTCCAATGGTTTTTTTTTTCTTTTGCTCTTAAAATAAATTAAACTCAAAATAAGTGTAAGTTTTACTCTAGTGGTTTGATTGGTTTCCCTTATTTTATCTTAATTTTTAAAATATTCATTTCTACACCTCTTGTTTATTTCTTTTTTTGGTCAAAAACTTCATGTTTATTTCTAATAGCACCCTTTATTTGATACAATTTAAAATCACTCACTTATTTTATTTTTAAACTAAAATTTAACTTTAAAAAAACATTTATACATCAATAACATTACATAATCACATACGCGATAATAGTATAGTTTTATTTAGACAGAACTATATTACTCTATTTAACCTATTTTGTGTTTTTCTAAATTTTGATATGATGTATGTTTAATGTTATTGTATGTTGTATATATATATATATATATATATATATATATATATATATATATATATATATATAATTACAGAATCATAAAGTTCTATATTTAAGTGTTTAACTAACTTGTTATTTATAATTATGTTTTAAAGTCTAATAATTTTATACATATAAAATAAAAAGTTTCAAAGATATTTTTTTTTGCTTATGCATATATAAAGTTTTATTAAAATTATAGGGATCATTTTGCAAATAAAAATTATAACATCAAAATGAGTTTGTAAATAGTATTCTCTCAATTATGGTGTAAATTATTCACATCCTCATTTTGTCCCCCAAAATGATAGAAAGAGATTTTTCTTAATTTTTTTATGTTCTCTCATTTGATGCGCCATTGAAGATACCATTTCTTAATAAATCTTATTAAGTTGAACAGTTGGCAAAAAAACTCCGATTCAAAATTAAATTTTCTGTTTCAGAATATATACAAAGCCCATAATTTACCAAAAAAGAAATAAACTATTTTTTTCAACTGTTTTGGTCAAAAATAAATAAACTAATTAAATATACCTTCAATATAAAATTTTGATACGGCCCTCGACTGAGATCATATTTGAAACAAAAAAAATCAAGAGAAGAATTAAACATATGTTTGATATTAAACCTGGAAACAACCTCATAATTAATAGTTTGAAACGGTTTTAATATCCTCTATACACTGTATAGGGAACCGGTGCACTAGCGGTGGCAACAAAGCTGCCACAACTGCGTCCGCCAACATGCCACCACGGCGAAGCCTGTACGCCCGCTACCGCTTTCCAAATGACATTTCTCTACATTGCACTTTACCTTATAGCCCTTGGAACTGGTGGCCTTAAGTCTAGCATCTCCGGCTTTGGGTCTGACCAATTTGATGACAAGGATCCTAAAGAAAAAGCTCAGATGGCTTTCTTCTTCAACAGGTTAGGTTAAGTCTTTTTTTTTTTTAAATTTCATTGGCAAAGTAACATTTTTATTTATCCACTAAAAACAAAATTGAACATTGCCCGTGCAGATTCTTCTTCATCATTAGCATGGGGACGTTAATGGCTGTGACTGTTTTAGTTTACATACAAGATGAAGTGGGAAGATCTTGGGCTTATGGAATCTGCACTGTATCTATGGCTATAGCTATTGCAGTTTTCTTGTCTGGAACTAAGAGTTACCGTTATAAGAAGAGCCAAGGAAGTCCCGTTGTGCAAATTTTTCAAATAATTGCAGCTTCGATTAGGAAGAGAAAAACGGAACTGCCTCAAAGCATTGTCTATCTTTATGAAGATACTCCCGAGGGCTTGAGAATTGAACATACTGATCAGTTTCGGTACGTTAGTCTATTTCAGTTATAACAAACAAAAATAAGTAATTTAATGTAGAATTTCCTAGCTTCATTAATGATCTAGTAGAGATCTTCCATAGAGAGTGCTCAGGTCAAGTTTCGCTCTTAGGGGGATGACTAATTAACCTACTCTACTACGAACCTTAGCAGTTGTATATTAAACTAAATTCTTATTTAAAAATTTTTCTTGAGTGCAGCATGTTGGACAAGGCGGCCGTAGTTACCGAAGGAGATTTTGAACAAACTCTAGATGGCATCGCAATTCCGAACCCTTGGAAGCTAAGCTCGGTGACCAAAGTTGAGGAAGTGAAAATGATGGTTAGGCTTTTGCCTATTTGGGCAACCACTATAATTTTCTGGACAACATATGCCCAAATGATTACATTCTCAGTTGAGCAAGCTTCAACCATGAGACGCAACGTTGGAAACTTCCAGATCCCAGCAGGTTCTCTCACCGTGTTTTTCGTTGCGGCTATTCTTATAACTTTGGCTTTCTACGACCGTGTCATCATGCCTTTTTGGAAGAAATGGAAAGGAAAACCAGGTGAGATAAGATGCATAAAACATTCATATATATACATACATACGTATAGTCTAATTCTTTCAATCCTGGCTTTATCTTTTAGAATTTAGATATTTTTGTTTTAAAAGTCTATGGTTTAATTTTAGACTATTTTATCAATTTTTAACATGAAGATTATTTTGTCACTTTTGGTATAAAATATATATGGCCTATTTAGTTATCTTAGAGTATCTTTATTTAATATCCGTTACCTATGTATTGATAATTCAGGATTCTCTAGCCTGCAGAGAATGGCTATTGGATTAGTCTTATCAACCGTTGGAATGGCAGCTGCAGCCATAGTTGAGCAAAAGCGTCTATTAGTGGCGAAATCTAGTACACAGAAAATATTGCCCATAAGTGTTTTCCAACTCGTTCCACAATTCTTCCTAGTAGGATCTGGGGAAGCCTTTATATACACTGGCCAACTTGATTTCTTCATAACCCAATCGCCCAAGGGAATGAAAACAATGAGCACTGGACTTTTCTTGACTACTTTGTCACTAGGCTTCTTCGTCAGCAGTTTCTTGGTTTCAATCGTCAAAAAGGTCACTGCAACTTCTGTAAATGGAGGATGGTTGGCTGATAACATCAACCATGGCCGGCTCGATCTCTTTTATTGGCTTTTAGCCATTCTCAGTGGAATCAACTTTGTTGTTTATGTCATATGTGCCTTATGGTTCAAGCCAACAAAGGGTAAAGACTCGGAGGAGATGGAAAAGGGTAAGGGTTTTTCAGTTGAAGACTGCTAGTTTTCTTTTTTCAGTCACGTTTCTGGTGTATCATATTATCATGCAGCAAAGTCGCTTCCCATCATGTTTCTTGTATTCCAAGTAATTGGGCTGTGCGACTTGTGTCTAAATTCCTACTTGTCAAAATTATTGTGCCTTCACTAGTTACGTGTGTAACGTTTGTAACCTTTGTGACCTTTTCTCTTCCTGTCTTGCTATCCATCAGAGTGAAAAGAGAAAATAGTTTTAATTAAGCTCCTATACGCAGTAATCGTTTTTTATTTACTTATTTATGCTCTCGGCTTGTCATATTGTGATGATTGATTACTATGATTAGACAAGATAAATGTGATGTGAGATATATAATAATATTGTTGCTCGTTCCATAGTGTAACTGCTTCGGCAAGTTTTTAGCCTTTCCGTTCAGTGGCTTGACCGGATGGTTAGAAAATTTGCTTTTCTCCATTCGATTATGCCTGCAATCTATCGTCCTTTGTATTCCTCCTGTTCATTCGTCTATTTTAGATCATTTTAATGTTGTCTACTATCTATCACATTTTTAAAATAAATATTAGTTTGGAGACTTAAATTATTATTCCCTTCGTTTTAAAATGATACGTGTTTTAGTTTTTTTACACAAATTAATAAAACATATTAAATTTCAATATTAAATGCATAATTTTCTGTGATTATCTATATTCTATAATTTTAAACCTATAAAAATTCAGAAAATGCAATTAATTTTTTTCAAATTTACAATTAATTGTTAGTTGATAAAAAGTGCATTGAAAATACAAAAAATGTATTATTTTGAAACAATATTTTTTTTAGAATATTTATCTTTTCGAAACGAGGGAGTATTATTTTTTGTCTTGGGGTTATGGTACTATTTAGGCCTGGGCGTTCGGGTATCCGTTCGCATTCGGATCGGGTTTTTCGGATTTTCGGATTTTCGGGTTTACGATTCTAGGTCCCATACTAAAATTTTATTAGTACGGGTCGGGTTCGGATAATAACACTTTGGGTTCGGTTCAAAATTGTATTGCATCATAAAACCCATAAAGTAATCATATATCGTACGGATTCGGGTTATATCGGTTTGGTTCGGATATAACCAAAGTAAAAAACAAAATCTTTGAAGTAAAACATAAAGAAAAACATCTAAATTAAATATAAATTAATCTATCACGTATAAAATTGATAAAATAACAATAAAATGTTAAATCAAACATGAAAACAAACATCATTTGTAAAAAATATGTATTGCCTAATAGAGAGTAGACTTTTTATTTCAATGAGCAAATTATAAAATATTTATTTATAACTAATTGTGTACTTAAGAATTTTAATATAATATTACCACAAATATTGAATTTAATAATTGAAATACTTATATATATTTCAAAATATTTATATTGACTATTAATTTCGGATTTTTCGGGTTACCCGTTCGGGTTCGGATATTTTTTGTACCACCCTACAAGACTCGTTCGGGTATTTTTACGTTTCGGATCAGATAACGGATCGGGTTTTTCGGTTCGGGTTCGGTTCGGATTTCGGGTTCCGGATTTTATGCCCAGGCCTACCGTATTTCTCTCTTTTTTGGGTCATTTCATCGAACAAGTTATGTGCGCTTAAAGCTTATCTCCAGATTTCTTCTCAAACACAACAAAAATTAAACAATGGTAATACTGAAAGAGGAGTACCGTAAGCTTACATTGAAAACCATGGTCAGATACCCTTGTGCGGAGAATTTCAACCATACGCTTATCTAACTCCACGGCGACGACGTGGTGGGCAGCTTCTCGAAGCTTCATGGTGAGATTGCCGGTACCAGGACACAACCCATCGTGTTGGTCTTCTTCTCCACGACTTGGCCGTTACTCTCGTACCCACGAATCCGCGAGTGAGAATTTCGTCGAAATAGTAGTAAGGAAGATAAGCACGAGGTACTTGATTTGATACTGCCCACTGTTTTCAGCTCATACACACACATATCTATTAATATAAAGAAAGTTTTTCTCTTCTCCTATGCTGCCACATCATCCATTACTTCAAACAGTTCAAAGAATTTTCATATACTTCAATTTTCACGACGACTCGAGTTAGCCAATTACCCCTAATAATAAACGCTGATACGCATAACATGAAAAAAACAAATATGAAATCAGCGCTAAAACATACACACAATCTCACAAATAAACTCAGATTTGTGGTATTGACACTATTTTGTTTTTATTGTATTTGATTCTCAATTAAAAAAATATGTGCTTGCTTCGTATTTTCAGCTAATGACTGAGCATAAATTCAAAAAGAAGCATATAGACTTGAACTTTATAAACTTGAACAGAAAAATAAGTTGAAATGTTTTTTTTTTTTGTCAACAAGTTGAAATATTTAATATTCACAATAAAGAAGATGTAACGCTAAAGAAGCTGTTCACTTGGAACAAATAATGAGAAATTGTTCCTTATCGTAAAATACTACCTTGAAAGAATCCTTGAATACTAAGTGGCCAAAATTTCCTAATATAACAACAAATCCTCCAGTTTTATTTATTTTCTAAAATGTATAAACAAAAATAAATTCAATTTATGAAACAAATACATAACTAAAAGAGAAAATAATTTCACTCTACTCCAATTGACTGTAGTTTAAAAATTTATGTAACTTACTGGTATAGTTAAACTAAAATAAACACATGAGACAAAGTAAATAATTATATTTTAAAATGAATAGTAAAACAAATAGTTAAAATTGTTGTAAAAAACTAGAACATTAATGCTACTTTTAGTTAAAAATAAATTAATCATTTAAAATAAATTTGTACTAATGTTTTATTTATTCGTTTGTCCGTAGGGTGGGTTTACCCTAGTCTAATTATATAAAGAAGAGATGGATTCTCTTCTCAGAGAGACACGTCACTAATCGGATGCAGGAGAGAGTGACACATGTGCAGATTTAGTGGGCTATTACAAGTGCAGATTTAGTGGGCTTGGTAATTTGTTATTTGGGCTCATAAACAAAACCTAAGCCGACATTGTCCTTCCTCCTCCTCAACATTGGCGACCAAATGATTTCTCAGGTTCGAGCTCCGTTTAGGTCTACCGACAACGGTGTTTTAGGAAGATTGTGAGAGACAAATCTTCTTGAGGAATCTTTGGATCGAGCTCCGTTCGTGTCCGTTCATCTGCGATTCATCTCCTCTGAAACGTTACGGGATGCATTCATCCATCGCCATTAACACATCCTTCTTAATTCCTTCACCTCATTCAATGCTTCTTAACTCTCTTAGAGACGGTGTATCTCCACCTATAAAAAGGTCAGCTTTCATCCCCTGAACATCATCCTCAAACTTCCTAATAACAATATAAATATAAATTTCTTTTTCAGTTTAATAGCTAACTCATCTATCCTTCTCTCTGATTTGAAGTTTGACCAATCTTGAAGTTTCGAACTTTCAGATTTAAAAGCATCTTTTCTTCTTATGAGTTTCAGTGATTTTATGTGTTTCAGATATGCTTTTTTTATTTAGTTCTGTTTTATCTGCGTCTTTATGTGTGAAATTGCCGCTTATGTAATTGCATCGTCTTTTGTCTTAGGACAGATCTCATGAGCGATCTTCTTATGTGAGTTTCAGTGATTCTACTGTCACTAATTTTAAATGCTCAGTTTGTTGCAGGCTTATCTTTCTCATGCACAGAAGAGACATTAACCCTAGCATTTTCTCAATATGGCCGAGTACTTGGAGATCAGTCTCTTAAATCTAAACACCAGTTTTAGTTCAGAATTTTTGGAAGCTGCATTTACACACATGTCTTTTGTCTTCTTTAAATTTTTGGTCGCTTCAGTGGATGTTGTAATGGATGATGTTAAATTAAATGAAGGCAAGAAGGGTTTTCTTATGTCACATTCTCTTCTAAAGAAGAAGCTTCGGAAGCTTTATTAGAACTAAACGGACAAGTATCAAATCTCTTCTTTATTGTTTTTAAGTCTAGCAAGCTTTTTTTCGTAAGTTCAGTATCATCTAAATCCTTTCACACAATAATTTTCTTTTGAACATATAGCTTTCTCATGTTAGGTGGGGAATGTATATGATGAATAACTGTGAATTTCCTGGTGGAGTACTGAATCATCAACTCTCCGAGCTGGTTATGTTGCGTAATGAATTTTGTTATTTTGATCACAGTTGGTAGACGGGCAGGTTGTGATCCGTGACACAACAAAAGTTGTAAAACAGAATCGACCCTTGCATATCAAAGACCCCAACAAAATCCTTGCTCGATCTGTGGGCATTGTGGATCCATCGGGATGGGTAAGATTTATTAACCTTGAGAGCAAGAAGATTGCATAGTGTATAATACTTATCAAAGTGATGTTAATCAACTCTTCAGGTATAGTGGTCACTGGTCAAGAATATGTGTGCTCTCAAAAGAAACAGAGGAAGCTGAAGAGTAGCCCATATTCTGCTCCAAACACAGACCTGGCTCTCATGGCTTGCTCTCTCCTGATCCTTCGAGCTGAGGTTCAATGCGGAAGGACGAGAAACCAACCATGGTCTCATATGAGAATTTTCAATGTCCCGCAATAGCTCCTACAAACAAGCTGTTCTAAATGGTGACCTTTTTACTTTCCATAGTTTTTGTGTGTTTTCTATTTGTAGAAAGTAGCTTCAAAAGTCTAAAAGGTGATTGGCTTGATGATAGTAGTGACATGTGAGAGCAAATCATTATGAAAAGTTGTCAACCTTTTCTCTGTTGTTTGATCGTGAGTACAACTGTACGAGAATTCTATGTGGAGAACAAGTGAGCATCGGGCCCCATAGATGAGAGCATTTAAACGAATCCAGTTTTCCATTTTCGATTCTTCTTGCCTGATCTCCATTTTAATTATGTGCATGTTAGTCATGTGTTTGATCATATACCTTTTGTTTCGCGTACGATATTATTAGGCTTTAAGTCATTGTTTATTGATTATTAAGATATCAGTCTAGCTTCTCGATCCATTGTTTCAATAACAAAGATTATATCTTTGGTCCTCAACGTTAAAAAAAAAACAATGGCAATTTTGTGCACTAATGGGATCGAGACTGTCTAAACACACACATTGTTAATTTTCATTGCACCTTGACAGAACACAGCTGATTCTGTTACAAAAAAGGAATCATAATTTAAACAATAATCATATAAACATTACCTTCTAATGCAAGTAAACATGTTACGGTCTCTTACCACTATCACGCTCTTCGCCAACTTGGATGTTTAGACAAAGTTTCAAAAGACATTACAAAAGCACTTGAACTTAGGTTCTATTTCTTTGGAAAATGTCATTCTTTACTCGATAAGAAGGTGAAGATAGCTTTCCAGGGAGGATCTACACAATAATTGGCCGACATACTTAACCTTTTTCCCCGTCTAAAGCTTAAAACTCTCCCGGCAAACATAATTATTTAAAACTAATCTACTAAACTTTTCACGCCCATAACGGAAAAAAGTAATCCCACCAACTATGGGCACAAATTTTTAAAAAGACCAACAACACCAACACCTTTGAAGCTTACGCAGCCAATCAAATATGTCACCCGAATACTTCTTCGCCAGATTAAACTGCTCTTGCGAATCAAATTAATCGGTATTGTATACTATAAACTAGCTTTAGAGACAAACAACATAATTCATATCATATATAATTCTTCCTGCCGTTTACCTCATATCATAATATAATTCTTCCGTTTACCTTCTAAAATCTTTGCGCAAAGCATTATTAAAAAGCAAACATATTACCATATACATCATATCCAAATGCAAACAAAGCATATAACCAACCAGAACTTCAAAATTCTTATAATGAATAAGTTATTTCTTTTATATTGTCTATATCATTAGTTTTAAGAAAATGTATAAAAAATAATTTAATTTATGAAACAAATATATAACTAAGAGCGAAAATAATTTTACTCTACTAACTCTAATCTATTGTAATTTTCAAGAAAATCTATTGACTTATTGTTATTGTTAACTAGAATAAACATTGAGAGAAAATAAATAATTATATTTTTACAAATGTATAGTCAAATAAATAGTTAAAATTGTTGTGAGAAATTTATGAATGTCAATGCTACCTTTAGTTAAAATAAATCAAACATTAAAATAGATTTGTACTATTAGTTTATTCATTCGTCCGCCCGTAGGGCAGGTTTCCCCTAGTATATATATATAAGAAACGAAATAACCCACAAAATCGAAATTTTTATCTTCCAAATTAAATTTAAAATAATGATGAGAGAAAATAGGCGCTCGGGAATCACCCGGTCACGGTCCTCAATCGTAATCGCCGTGCCCCGGTCCTCTATCGGATTCGCAGGGAGCTGTCACATCCACGTGTGACACTCGGCCTTGGTGATCAACTCATCAATGGTACCAATTTCCGGACCACAACCGGCTTAGTGGTACCAATTTGAGGAAGCAATGACCTGCCAAAAGTAGAACCACCACGAGGTTCTCAACTCTATCTCACACACTTGAGAGTTACCTAACACTCTACTAATCTCAATTCCTAAGGAAAATACTTGGCTCTAGAATCCAAGTAGGATTCTCTGACCAAACATGTACTCATGACTGACTCACTAGGATTCTAACACATAACCAAATAACATAATTCTAACAACTCAACCAGTTAATCACTCCCTTACCAAGAACTGACTAACGTCAATCAACAATATTAATTAAACGAGCAAGCATTTAACTAATCTAACACGCAATCTACTTAATCAAACTGTTACCCAGATAGTTAGCTTCCTGCTATGAAACTATCTTTAAAGATAACGGGTACCTGCACTCAACCATATCAACAAGCAATAATAGAAAACATGATGCATCCTTGCCCTAGTCCTAGCCAGGTTATTAACTCAGTCTTAAGTCCTTTCATCTCAGCTTAGCCTTTGCTAAACTGAGTGTGGTTCCATAAATAAACTAACCCTAAGGACCCTATCACCCAGTAATGTGATCATTCTAATTTATAGCAGACTCTATCTACCCTAAATTCCAAGTGGAATTCAAACAAGCCAACTCACAGTGTTCAATGTCGATAAGCAGCTGGTTGATCGGAGAAGACTTGGCCAAAACTCAATGGACGACTTGACTGGAGTGGACTGAGCTGATCTCGACTTGGACAGAACCTCGGCTTGATCATGAAGAAACTGACAGGCCTGGACGGACTGATCTGAACTCGGACAGAATCTTCTTAGCTTCTGGACAGTTCTTCGGACTTCCCGGCGGAGTATCGAACTTCAGCACTTTGACTGATCTGAACCCGTGGTACTGATCTCTCTCTTGACAGCACCTCCTATTGACCATATAAGATACTGACTAGCTTGGACGGATTGATTTGGACAGAGCTTCCGCCTCACAATCGTATAGAATCGCCGATTGGACAAAACTAGCCTTCTCGGTAGAGTATTGGTCTTCAGAATCGAACATACTCTTAAATCGACCACTTTCTTTCTCTCTCTCTCTAGCCACGTTGTGTACTTGCTTTGGTGTGGAATGAGATGTCTGAAACTGAAGGGAGGGGTTGGGTATTTATAAAAGTCGCTGGCCAGTAAGGAGAGGCCACACAATCGCCAGTGTGTCAGCCCGCATGCTTACGGTTGCATGTGCGGCGACACATGGGGCACACATGTCATGATGCATGGCACAGGATCATGAAAAGAGACACACCCATGTCCACATGTCTTGCTGCATGGCTGGAGTCCATGAGTCGCGACACACCGATCCCTACATGTCGATCAACATGCTTCGGTTCCATGTGTGGCGACACCTCATGCTTCTACATGTCAAGTTGCATGTGCAGCTTCCATACACGGCGACACCTCGAGGTTCTGTTGACACTAAGCTTGTTAGATGGTAGACAGAACGTCCTAGACTCATGCATTGAGACACCTCGAGCTTCTCGGTCCATTCGTCTGATTTTGGTCCTTCCGGCATATTTTCGACCCGCGATCAATCCCGAATATTTTTCCTCTCTCTTTCTGATGCGCTGAATAATTTTAATAAACTCCAGACTGAATTCTGATATTGACGGTAAATATTCCCTGAGCCTCCGGCTTCATCAAAAAATTCCATAATTTCGAAATTAGGGTTTTCGTCCAATTTTGGGTTTTCCCGTCTTGCTTCGATCCCGTCGTGCTTACTTCCCGTCATGCTTAACTCCTGTCCTGCTTCCGACATATTTTGTCTCCAGAATAATATTTCACTGATACGAAGTTTTGTAGAAAATTTCGTGCTTAAGAAACGTCGTTCTTCTAAAACGTCGTTCTTCTAAAACGTCGAGCTTCTAAAAACGTGATGCTTCCAAAACGTTCATCAGATCAATCTATCACATTGTCTAACCATGCTCGAGTGACATATTTGACTCATGGTTCACCCACGATCAATTCTTAGACCACCTCGTACTTCACAACTTCTCGATTGATCCTTATCCC
Organism: Brassica oleracea var. oleracea; assembly: GCF_000695525.1. NCBI lineage: Eukaryota > Viridiplantae > Streptophyta > Magnoliopsida > Brassicales > Brassicaceae > Brassica > Brassica oleracea. Next base: position 16,438,520 of record NC_027751.1, on the reverse strand, counting down.
CCGCGATTCGACCACCAAGTAGATGCTCGACCAATCTTCCATTTTTACTGACCCATGTTAAGTTTTATATGATCAAAACTCAACATTCTTCCAAATACGTTGACTCCCAAAAGCTTGGCTTTGGATTTTGACTTTTACTCTCTCGACCATTTTATCCCGAATGGCGGGGTATTACAGTGACGGAGGAGGAGGTAACATGTTTGATGATGAGGACGGCTGGCACTGGTGTTTCTTTTTAGCTTTAGCCTTGAAATTGATTTCCACCTTTTATCTTGCACAGGTCCACTGGGTGTGAGAAAAGTTGTTCTCGCTTTCCAATTGATCCCCTTGTATTCCGAATCTTTATGGCATTAACGAGTAAGAGGCTGCGTTGATCCTGCCCTCTCTGGCCTTTTTGCACATATCTGCACATGTGAAACTGAAAACAAATGCAAGAGGTTGGAACAATGGTTAAGGTGCAAGGTGGGAACTAGCTAAAAATGAACTAGCCCCTCAGGATCAGCAAGATGGATAGAAGGAATAAGAAGTCATGAGTGTAGATTTCGTTTCCCTGATCTAGTGCCCATAACAAGAATAATTTCAGTCAAAATTAGGTTCAAGTTAGGTGGAGTTAAGTCTACCCAGTGTAACCTGATCGGCTGAGAACTTTTGGAGAGTCAAGTGAAATAAGTCAGGGTGTTCCAGGTCCAGATAGTGTCTTTCATCACTGCTAAGGTCACTGAATAAGATAGTAAGGCACAAGGTGGTTAAGAAATCATCATGAAATAAGGTCATGATTCCCACAAGAGTTTAAACTGACTCGATCCTAAAACTGACTTGATAAAACACAGAAAGCAAGGAAGCAAATGAGATAGTAGCACACAATCGCCTCCCCCAGACTTACTTCACACCACCCCTGGTTGTGAAAATAAATCTAGGAAGACTATAACAAACCAACACAAACAAGAAAAACATAAATAGTTTAGATGGATAAGACAATGGGATAGAAAGTAGTCCTTGCAGACTCAGTCGGAGTCTCCGCTACCGGAGTGCCCAGCATCACGCTTGTTCCTTCCAAGACGCTCTCCTCCCGCCGAAGACTCAGCCGGCTCCTTCCCTGATCGCCGGTTTGGTTGAGGCGTGTTCGCCTGCTCCCCTGCTGAAGTCTGACTCTGGAAGCAGCCTCCTGTGATCGTTCTCAGAATCCTCTTCATGAGGCTGTTGTTCTTGCTCTGCGAGTCTATCATCCAGCGATGGTAGGTGTCAGCATCTGCGTCATACTCGATCGGTCCGAGGTCATACTCATCAGGGGTCGTGTCATACATCTCGACATCCAGAGGGGTAGCGTGTGGGTCAACACATAAGAACTCCGGTTCAGGAAGGAACCGGATGTTCTCGAAGACCGACAGACACGTGATCTCCTGCTGAGGGAGCCGGCAGTAGAGCTGGTTCCCGTCTTGATCCTTGTAACCACAAACTTTCTGATATATTACATATTGTTTTAGGCTTCAAGCAAAGAGATTGTGACTGAATATAACCTAGTTATTCTATGAACAACTTGCTTCTCAACTCACGATTGTGAAAATAAGTGATACCTCACAATCAATAAGTGATAGGACTGTCCCATAAACTTCACTTTGATAAAGGTCAGGATTGCTTCTTTGCGTTTGTGTTTCAATGTCATATTGATTAAAACACAACAACATGAACAAGCAAACGAAAACTAGCTTGATGATTAGCACTTCGTTTATTAGTCTTCAAATGATTTTCTCAAGAATATTTAAGATACTCTTTCAATTCCACATGCTTTAAATAGAACATCTATAAATTAATAATGTTGAAACTTTGAGATTTTATTAATTTATAGAGATATTAATTTACAAAAGTTTCCTTATTTAGATTTTTATTTTAAAATAAATTTATTTTAAGATAAGAAAAATATTTGATTTTAGTGTATAGACATTAATTGTTATTTTTGAAATGTGACTTTTATATTAATTTTATTATATTATTTGGTGTATATAATATATATTGCATAAAACTTAAATATGGTTTTAGATATAATATTAGTAAATCTCATCAAAAATATATTAAGTGTTAAGAAAATATAAAGATAATTCTGTTGTGAATATAAAAAAAACAATAAAATAATAGGTTCTTACTTACATAAAAAATGTATACATATAAATTATTAATTTATAATTTTAATGGGACCATATATTTACATATAATTTTCTAAAAAAATTATTATCTTATTATTTTATCGATTTGTGTCATATTTTGAACCGGCCCAAGTTAAGACCGGCAAAATTTTTAATTTATAGAGATTATTAATTTATAGAGTATTAATTTATAGAGATTCTACTGTATTTGTAGTTTTAGTTTAAATTGTCACTATGTGTTCATTAATCAATTTATTCAGAAAAAAGGTTTCATTAATCAAATATTAGACATTGTTGCTCTGGGCTCCTATTTTTAGGGACTATGCATCACCTTGGATCAATTTCCATAGCAGGAAAAAAAATTACTTTAAACATGTACTTTATGTTGCAATATATATATATATATATATCTTAGTGTGACTCCTCATTTCATGTAGACTACATGTTTCTTTGATATTTTTTCCAACTTTGTTGATTAGACCGACGAATGCACAAATTATTATATGGTTTGTAATTTCTGCTTGATTTTGTGTCAGCTAATTAAAGATGCACGTGAATATTTTCTCTTTTGATGCTGCAGAAATTTGATTTAGCTAATTGTTCTTTTCCTTGGCTCTCAATTAAACCAATCACAAAAGAATCAAATGAAAAACTGGCATGAATCAAAGATGAACACAATCCCTTAAATTTAGAAATAAACTTAAAAAATATAATTGACAAAATATCATATCCCGCTCGTAGGGCGGGCTTCCCCTAGTATATATATATATAACATATATCTAACTTGGATATATATTCCAATTATTATTCGTTATGTAACACACCACTTGTAAGCTGTGGGTTAGAGATAGAAAGAGAAGCGACGGTGCAGTCCGTGTAGATAAAAAAATACTGGCTTTGTATGTTAGTGTAGAAGCGACGGTGTTCAAGATCGATCTGTGATTCCCTGTGGAGGGCTTCAGTTTCTTCTTCTCCAAAAGTTGGAAGGGTTATTTTAGGAGAATGGATAAGGATTCTACATCAGAGTTGGAAGGTTTAAATCGGTGGTCTAGGTCTTTCTTGGGTGATTGATTTGGGACTTTATCAGAAGATTTTGAAAGCTGGTTGGCTAGACACTACAAGAAAACAGCGGTATTCTGACGGATATTCTGACGGAAAATGAAATCCTCGGAATATCCCGAGGAATTTCCTCGGAATATACCGACGGAATTCCGAGAAAATACTAATCCGTCGGAATATTCTTATGGAATACCAAGGAAAAACGTATTCCTCGGAAAAAACCGATGAATTCCGAGGA
>NC_027751.1:16434768-16434988 GCF_000695525.1 Brassica oleracea var. oleracea | reverse complement strand
ATTTCCTCGGTCTGTCGGCAGGATTTCAACTATAAATACAAGCACCCCTCTTCCTCTTCATTCACTCCATATCTTCATCCTCCCTCTTACTCTCTTTACACAAAAATTTGATTCATAAAAAACATGTCTTCTTCAAATTATTTTCGTTGTTGGATCGATCGACCTCATTTGGATCCGAACACGAGATTGCTTACGGAAGAATACCAACGAGGTATAACCG
>NC_027751.1:16426732-16429206 GCF_000695525.1 Brassica oleracea var. oleracea | reverse complement strand
GAAATTCCCGATGCAAATTCCGAGGAATATTTCGTCGGAACTTCCGAGGATTGGACCATCGGAAATTTCCTCGGAATATACCGAGGAAGTCCTCCTTCGGTATATTCCGAGGAACTTTCCGACGATCTAGTGGTCCTCGGAGTTTCCTCGGAAATTCAGTTCCTCGGAATTCCGTCGGAAATTTTCGAGGGATTTCCGAGGAAAAATGAATTTCCGAGGAGTTATTTCCGAGGACTTTTGTCATCGGTATGTCGTCTGAATAGCGTTATTCCGACGACATACCGACGATTTTTTCCCTCAGTATGCCGCTGTTTTCTTGTAGTGAGAAGGCGTATCAGAAGCTAATATGAAACTTGTAGATTTAAATGAAGAATTTGAGAGATGTCATCGGCTATGGATAAGGCCCTTATGGCCATGTCGCTTGAAGAAGTGTCTAAGGAAGTTGAGAACTTTTTCAGGAACGACCATTTCGCTAAGGAATGAAATTTTACTCATCTAAGACTTATTCCCAAGATAGTGGAGCCACAGAAGATGACAAACCTACGTCCTATCAGTCTTTGTTCGGTGTTCTATAATATAATCTCAAAAATCATGGTCAGGAGGTTGAAGCCAATCCTTTCCAAAATTGTATTGTCTACACAATCCGCTTTTGTTGCTGAGGGAAATATAGCTGAACATGAAGTGGTTCATAGCCTAAGGACACACGAGCCGATTGCAACTCAGTATATGGCTTTAAAGACTGATATGTCAAAAGCATATGACAGGGTGGAGTGGAAATACATCAGATGTCTTCTTGCAGCGCTGGGATTCCATCCAATCTGGGTTGAGCTAACAATGTTCAGTGTTTCAACAGTATCTTATGCGGTGTTGATTAATAAACAAGATCATGGATTGATCATACCGCAGAGAGGATTGAGATAGGGAGATCCAATGTCACCGGCTCTGTTTGTTTTGTGCACGGAGGGCTTGTTTCATCTGTTTGCCAGGGCCGAATATGAAGGAATCATCATTGGAGTCAGGTTCTCGGATCAAGGCCCTTTCATCAGTCATTTGCTTGTTGTAGATGATAGTTTGTTTCTCTGTAAAGCAGAAACTTATCAAGCTATCGCTCTTCAAGAAGTCCTTAAGATTTATGGAACTGCTACAGGCCAGGTATTAATCTCCAGAAGTCCTCAATAACCTTTGGCAAGCATGTAGATGTGGATATTAAAGGAAGCATCCAGGAGATTTTTGGAATTTATAATGAAGGGGGGAGCATGAACCTATCTTGGTTTACGTGAATGCTTTAGTGGATCCAAAGTTGAGATGTTTAATTATATTAAGTTAAAACTAAAGAACAGATTATCGGGTTGGTTTGCACGCTATCTTTCGTTAGGAGGCAAAGAAGTCCTTCTCAAAGCTGTGGCATTGGCGATTCTAGTTTATGCTAGCTTTTGGTGGCACACGGTTGAACATAGAAAGAAGATTCACTGGATGAAATGGGAGAAGTTGTGCCTTCCTAAGGAGCTTGGCGGTTTGGGTTTTAAACACTTGGAAAGTTTTAACCAGGCTCTGTTGGCGAAACATGCTTGGAAAATGTTACAGAACCCGAATTCCCTCATTGCGAGATTGCTTAAGAGCAGATATTTTGATGTTGAATCCTTCCTTGAAGCTAAGATGGGCAACAGACCTTCCTATGGTTGGAGGTGCATGTTACATGGAAGAGATCTTTTGATGAGGGGTCTCAGGAAGGAAATTGGAAATGGCATATCAGTCAGAGTTTGGATGGAGCCTTGGTGTGATTTTGGTGGCAGATGGAATCCATGGATGAAGAACCCAATAATTGATCTGGAGATGAAGGTTAGTGAGCTTATAAATCAGGAAACATGTGAATGATAAGAGATGTTCTTGATGAGAATTTCTTTTCTTGAGATGTGGAAATCATTCTAAAAAAGAAAAATGTGATCACGGTGGATGACTTTTGGTGCTGGAAACATAGTCGCAGTGGTGAATATACTGTCAGATCAGGAAATTGGTTAGCATCAAAAGCCTTTTTGCAGGAGGAGTTCCAAGAAGCAAGTATGCAACCTTCAGAAAATTGCCTTAAAGAAGCAAGTTGGACTGCATAAGCGTCTCCAAAGATTAAAATGTTCTTGTGGTGAACTCTGTCAAATATAATCCCAGTTGCTAGTACTTTGAAGAGTAGAGGAATGAAGGTTGATCTTGTTTGTCAACACTGTGGTTCTCAGATAGAATCTCTAAACCATGTGCTTTTCACTTGTGAGGTGTCAAGACAGGTGTGGGCTCTTGATAAGATCATAACAAGGGTCATGACATCGTCACTACAAGAAAACACAAGTTTAGCGAGAAAACTTAACGAGGAAAACTAATCCTCGTAAATTTACGTCGACTTTACGAGGAACTTACGAGGAAATATAAAATCAACGTTATTTCCTCGTAAAATAACGACGAAATTATTTCGTCGTAAAGTCGAT
>NC_027751.1:16424183-16426596 GCF_000695525.1 Brassica oleracea var. oleracea | reverse complement strand
GCAACCTAACTAAATTTTGTCGTAAATTCCTAGCAAAATTACAATTCGAAAATTTCCTATAAATATGGACGTTTGGACATCATTTTAAACACCCCAAAAAGAAAAAAAAACGTGAAAGAAAAAAAAATGTCGGGCTCCGGGAATATTTTCGAGTTGCGGAGGTGGATGTATATGCAGAGAGATGCTAACAGGAGAGTGACGAAAGAATATTTTGCGGGGCTGGAGACATTTATGCATCAAGAGGATTCCACACCGCTCGCCCAAGAAAGTGGTAAGATGTTCTGTCCTTGTCGGAAATGCAACAATTCGAAATTGGCAAATAGTGAAAATTTTTGAAAGCATTTAATAAATAAAGGTTTCACACCAAATTACTATATCTGGTTTCAACATGGAGAAGGTTATAATTATGATCAGAATGAAGCTAGTAGTAGTAATAACAATTTTCAGAAAAACCCCGTTGATCATCATTTGCATAATGAACATAGTTACCATCAGGAGAAGCAGATGGTAGATTATGATAGGGTTCATGATATGGTAGCTGATGCATTCGTAGCTCATGATGAAGATGAAGAACCTAACATAGATGCAAAAAGGTTTTATGAAATGTTAAATGCGGCGAATCAGCCACTTTACAGTGGTTGTAGAGAAGGTCTTTCTAAATTGTCGTTGGCTGCTAGAATGATGAATATTGAAACTGATCACAATCTACCTGAAAGTTACATGAATGAATGGGCATACTTGTTTAAAGAGTATTTGCCGGAAGACAATGTGTCTGCTGATTCTTATTATGAGATTCAGAAACTGGTTTATAGCTTTGGATTGCCTTCGGAGATGATAGATGTTTGCATCGAAAACTGCATGATCTACTGGGGAGATGATGAGAAGTTAGAAGAATGTCGATTCTGCAAGGAGCCACGATTCAAACCGCAAGGACGGGGACGTAATAGGTACTGTACCAAAGGATGTGGTACCTACCAATTACAGACAGATTGAAAAGATTGTATCAATCTGAGCAAATAGCCGGAGGGATGAGATGACATGCCGAGCATACTCAGACGGATGGTGAGATGACTAATCCATCAGATGCAAGAGCATGGAAACATTTTAGCAAAGTACATCCGGAATTCACTAGCAATAGCCAGAATATGTATCTTGGATTATGCACATATGGATTTAGTCCATTCGGAATGTCAGGGACACAATATTCATTGTGGCCAGTCTTTCTTACGCCATACAACCTGCCACCGGAGATATGCATGCAACGGGAGTTGTTATTCTTGACCATATTAATACCTGGTCCGAACCATCCAAAAAGGTCCCTGGATGTTTTCCTACAACCACTGATAAAAGAGTTGAAGGATTTGTGGTCAACAGGGGTGAGGACGTATGACTGTTCAACGAAGACGGTAGGAAGACAAGTTGGTTTGATTGTCACCGTCGATTTCTTCCCATTGGCCATCCTTACCGAAGAAACAAGAATTTGTTTAGGCACAAAAGGGTTGTGAGAGACACTCTTCCTCCATATCTAACTGGAGAACAAATTGAAGCGCAAATCGACTACTACGGAGCTAACGAAACAGTTCGTTGGGGTGGTAATTGGCATGTCCCTCGTAATATGCCAGATTCTTACGGTGTTCATCACAACTGGCACAAGAAGAGTATATTTTGGGAGTTGCCATATTGGAAGGATCTTCTTCTGCGCCACAACCTCGATGTGATGCATATAGAGAAGAATTTCTTTGAGAACATCATGAATACAATATTGAATGTCCCAGGGAAGACAAAAGACAACATAAAATCGAGGTTGGACTTGCCGGATATTTGCTCAAGAAGCGAGTTACATATTAAAAGCAATGGACAAGTTCCTGTTCCGATATTCAGATTATCTTCAGAAAAAAAGTCGGTGTTGTTCAACTGGGTGGCATCAGAAGTGAAGTTCCCCGATGGGTATGTTTCGAATCTCTCTAGATGTGTTGAAAAGGGTCAAAAGTTCTCCGGGATGAAGAGTCATGATTGTCATGTATTTATGCAACGACTACTGCCCTTTGCATTTGCGGAGCTACTTCCAACAAACGTACATGAAGCACTTGCAGGTACGTAGTGTATTATATCACAATAATTTACAAAATAATATATGACTAACAATGTGTTTAATTTTTTTTTGAATATAAAAGGCATTGGAGCATTTTTCAGGGATCTGAGCACACGCACTCTTAAAGAAGAAGTTTTTTAACAGCTTTAGGAGAACATTCCCATCTTATTGTGCAACTTGGAGAAGATATTTCCTCCGGGATTTTTTGACGTCATGGAGCATCTATCTGTCCACCTCCCATATGAGGCATTGCTTCGTGGACCTGTACATTACGGATGGATGTATCAGTATGAGCGAGTGAAGGGAAAAGCAAAGAACCTC
>NC_027751.1:16421950-16424058 GCF_000695525.1 Brassica oleracea var. oleracea | reverse complement strand
AAGAGCTCCAAGAAGATATGATGATGGTGGTGTCGTGCCAACATTTGCAGTTGCTGGTGTTCCAGACATCTTTAGCCAGATTGGGCGACTCGGTGGGAAATCAAAAGATGTTTGGTGGTCGGGTGAAGAAGACGCTCATAGTGCATACACCTATATTCTACTCAATTGTCAGGATCCATTGATGCGTTATTTTGAAAGGTAACATATATGGACACTTCGAAACACATATAAGTATAATTAATTGTATAATTGCGAGAGATTCATTCCTATAAAATGTGATTTTACAGCCTATTTGTTTCTCAAGTCGAAGAAACATTTCCTGGTATATCCACAAGTGACGTAGACAAAAGGAAAGATCAACATTTTATTAAGTGGATGAAGAATCAGGTATTAACTCAAACTCTTAATTTTTCAGGTCGATCAAACTCTTTTTTCATACATGATCTGTATTTCAACGTTCTCTTTATTTTTGCAGGTTGATTATGACGACGACGATGCAAATTATCCTAAGTGGTTACACGAAGTAATTCAATCTCCACTTGTAAAGGTCACCACATCACAGATGTATTTCACACGAGGCTATACTTTTCATACATATGACTATGGTAGACAGCAGGCGACCAGTAAGTATGGAATATGTGTGAAAGAGGAAACAAATTTATACGGGATCTTGACGGAGATTATTGAAGTCGAATTCCCAGGGATATTGAAACTGAAATGAGTCCTCTTCAAATGTGAATGCTTCGACCCCGTCGTCAGCAGAGGTGTTCGGTTTAACAAATTCGGTGTAGTTGATGTCAACGGTGGACGAAGGTACAACAAATTCGAGCCTTTCATCTTAGCTTCACAAGCAGACCAAGTTAGCTTCCTTCCATACCCTCGGATGAGAGATTCAGGTATAAATTGGTTAGCAGTGATCAAAGTTACACCTCGAGGACGAATCATCAGTGGAGAAGAACAGAAAAATGAAGTCGAGGAACCTGAACAAGAAATTGATGACATCCTTCTCATTGATCCGCATAATCACGAGTACGAAGATCTTACCGATGATGCCACAGACGAAGCTGTTGAAGACGAGTTTAATGAAAATGAGAAGAGAAGAAAGATATTGGGATCACAGGTGGGAAGAAACAAGGCGAGACCTACGTAAGTCTAGCCTTGTCTCCGCCCACATGTGTTCCAGTATCTTCTTCTCCTTTTTTTTTCAACTCTTTCTAATTTGAGAAGCAAACTGGTGAGTAATTTTCTCGGATTTGAGAAGAAAATTGGTGAGTTTATCTTTGATTTGAGAAGCAAACTGGTGAGTATTTATAGGAAATTTCGAAAGGTTTTATGACCAATTAGCTGCGTCTCTTTCCTCGTAAATAAAAAAGCGGGTCTCGCTAATTCCTCGTAAATGAACAAGGACGTTACGAGGAAACCAAACACGGGCCTCGCGAGTTCCTCGTTAAAGGGAAGATGGGTTTGGGGTTTGGAATATATGAAGTAGAAGATAAGGAAGATGGGGTTTGGGTTTTGAATTTTAGGGATTTAAGAATAATCCTCGGAAGATGGGGTTTGGGGTTTCGGATTTTAGGGATTTAAACATAATCCTCGTAGTTTCCACGTAAAATAGCGAGGAAATAACGACTAAATTAAAAAATAAAAAACGCGGGCCTTGCTATATCCTCGTAAAATAAAAACACGGGCCTTGCTATTTCCTCGTAATTTTACGTGGCTTTTACGAGGAAACAAAACGCGGGCCTTTGCAATTCCTCGTAAATTTACGAGGAAATTACGAGGATATTTATTCTCTTATATATACTCGCGAGCGCTCACACTTTTATTTCGTCTCAACTTCCTCTCCACTTCGTAGCAATGGTAAATCTCTCTAATTTCTCTCTAATTTGATTAGTTCAGGATAGATTAGGTGGTTAGTGTAGGAAATTTAGATAGGTTTACGGATTTTATGTTAATTAGTGTTGATTAGGTGGTTAATGTAGGGAATTTAGCTAGATTTATAGAAATTTTTAATTACAGAATTTGTTAATACTGTTGATGTTAACTTCTAAGATTAAATTGTTTTGCAGGGCATTCGAAAGAACATGCTTACTCCCCATTACAGAGAG
>NC_027751.1:16421422-16421905 GCF_000695525.1 Brassica oleracea var. oleracea | reverse complement strand
TTCTTCAGCTCCCGGTTCTTCGGGTCAGGAGACTGTCCCCGAGACTCAGTCTTCTCAGAGAGTCTCTCGGTCTCCTTCTTCTAGTGCACCATCGGTTCCACATGTGCCTCCTCCGATGGCTCCTCCGACGATGCCTCCTCCGATGGCTCCTCCGATGCCCGCCGAGATTCATCCCGATTTGATGGTGCCTCCGAGTGCTCCTTACTCGCAGTACACTGTCGAGGACCTTCTCGGTCAGCCAGACAGAGAAGGTTTACCAGTCATTCGACCGACCGGACGGAACTTTGTGGTATGTTACATTAATTATTTTTTCAATTATTTTAAAATTCTTTTATAACATTAATAAATAATTTATTCTTTAAATTTGTTTTTTTTTCAGGTTTGGGGTTAACCGATGTCTTGCATCGGACGTAACCGACACGATCAAAGGTTACTTCTCCATGCCACATCCGAACTGGAAAAAGACGCCGATCTACGTCAGAA